>NW_021917552.1:0-1100 GCF_006229205.1 Suricata suricatta | reverse complement strand
TGTGGGTTTGAGCCCCGCATTGGGCTCTTTGCTGACAGCTCAGAGCCTGGAGCCTACTTTGGATTCTGTATCTCCCTGTCTCTCTGACACCCCCCTGCTCACCCTCTGTCTCTCTCTAAAATAAATAAAACATTCTAAAACACCTCCTAATTATATGAGGTGATGGGCATGTTAATTAGTTAGATTGTTATAATCATGTCATAATATATCCGTATATTTTTATTTTGTTACTTGAGCAACTACTGAAAATCTGCAGAAAGGAAAATAGGATTCTGGGAGAAGGCTCATGAAAAACAGGATTGAATAGGAAAGATAGAAATGAAGGCACTAAAAGATATAGTCAGTCCTCTGCTCCCGTTTATCTGCTTTTGGGTTTTTGGAATTGTGAGCACCAGCCCAGGGAGATGAAAGGAACGACGACTCAGAATCTCCCCTTCTCTAATCTGTCCTTGGAAAGGGGGAGATCCTAGAGCCAGTCCAGACCTGGACAGGGTCTCAGAAGGGGGTGGATATGGTCTGGGCAAGGGAGGGAGCTGGCTGCAGGCTCTGATGTCTCTGTCTCTGGGATGCTTCCTGCTCTGTCAGTCCTAAGCCTGCCCAGAGAATGTTACCACCTGGAGTTCATATCATGTTAATCTATTTAGTCTCTTTCCTCTCTATTACATAAAATAAAATAAAAGGCAACTTTACATAAACAGAATTTTCTGGGACAATTATGTTAGAAAACTTGTATTCTTAATGAGAATGTAAAATAAATGCCACTACTACTGCTACTTAGAAAATCTCTTTTAAAAAAAAAACCAACTCTTTCATTCATGGATGACCCATCAGATGTGACTCCACAACTCACACCACAACACAGAAAGGAAACTTGCCCAACTGCAGCCATGTCCCCTGTACATCACCTCTTCCTCTCATGCTCTCCACAATCCTGAATTCAACAATGTGCCCGTTTGCTCTATTCTTCAAATCCCTACATGGCAGGAATCATGTCTCTTCATCCTTTTTTTGAATGACAAGATGTCATACAAACAATCACTTTCTATCTGTTTGCAACTCTACACATGCTCAGTGTTCTCAAAATAGGAAAAGGAGCTTGG
>NW_021917551.1:0-1100 GCF_006229205.1 Suricata suricatta | reverse complement strand
AATAATAATAATAACAATAATAAATCAAAATATATAAATCATAACATTGTGATGACTAAAGAAGTTATAAACAAGTACACAAAATTA
This sequence comes from Suricata suricatta, assembly GCF_006229205.1. NCBI lineage: Eukaryota > Metazoa > Chordata > Mammalia > Carnivora > Herpestidae > Suricata > Suricata suricatta. The sequence goes on along the minus strand of NW_021917551.1, from coordinate 1,013 downwards.
GATTAATTGCATGTTATCCAACATATTATTATCTTTATGAATCCCATCTCTACTACTCTAAATTCTATGCATTCTCATTAATGTGTAGGTTTTAAATATATCTGGGATCATAGATAATCTATGCTTATATACACATAAAGAACCATGTGGAATTTTTAAGATATAGAGTAACACTTGATAGAATAGATATACTTTATGTAATGTAAGCATTTCTATGTAGCCTACTTCTTAAAGAATTTGACATAACTTACATTTTTGTCACTAGGCTTAATAGTATATATAGTTGAGGTTCAAAAGAGATTATTTAAGGAGAACACATGGCATTATGCCTAATTTCCAGACATGTGAGATGGGATAGACTCGGGCATTTCAGATGACCCTAAACTTTCCAGGTTACAGGTCTTCTAAGTCCTGGGGAAAAAGAAAAAAAATATGGTTCATTAAATAAATTTTGTATTCAGACAACACCTGTAAGGCAAATTACCTGATAAGTTAAGTGATTTCCTTTGAAATAAAGTTAAGGACCATCCACTTATGTTTGCACTCATAGGTCTAGCAGGAAAACAGGAGAGACCTAATGGAGAACCAGGGGGAGTGAAGGAGGGAGAGAGAGTTGGGGAGAGAGAGGGATGCAGAACTTGAGAGACTATTGAAAGCTGAGAATGAACTGAGGGTTGAAGGGGAAGGGGGAGGGGGGGAAGAGAGGTGGTGGTGATGGTGGAGGGCACTTGAGGGGAAGAGCACTGGGTGTTGTATGGAAAACAATTTGACAATAAAAAATTTAAAAAAAAATAAAAAAAATAAAGTGACCTAGAAAAAAAAAAGTTAAGGAAAAATTTATGTCAAATGTCCTGGTTTAAGAGACATAGATTAACACAGTAGATAATCTATGGTTTCATAGAAGCCAGAACTGCTGTTCAAATGCATGCATCTACTACTGAATCTTTATAAAGGAGAAGGCATATGATTAAATGTAGCTCAGAGACTGAGATAATTGTGCCTTTGGTTCTGTT
>NW_021917550.1:0-1100 GCF_006229205.1 Suricata suricatta | reverse complement strand
AACTAGGAGATTATGACCTGAGCTGAAATCAAGAGCTGGTCACTCAACTGACTGAGTCACCCAGGTGCCCCTCAAATAAACTCTCAAAATTTGTAATAGTTTATCTTTTAGCAGCTCTGTAATTTGAATCATAGAATTTTACAGGTGGAAGAATTTGTTCATTTATTTATTAAACAAATGTATATTAAATGCTGCCATATGCCAGCCTCTGTGCCAAATACTAAGTATATAGCAGTGATCAAAAAGATAAAGTCCTTAGTCTTATAGAGCATGGTTGGATGGGCAAGACTAACATTACCAAATAAACAATTAAAAACAATTTCTGGTTACAAATTATTGTAAGAATTGTGAGGTAGGAAAAAAAAGAGGGGAGGGAAGAATTGTGAGGTGAAGAGACCAATGTTAGGTATCTCATTAAGATTGGAAAAATCACCTCTTTGAGGAGGTGAATATGCATTATTATTGTATATTGGTGGTTTGCACAATTCCAAAGTTATGAAAATTGCCCACTGGAGTTGGGCAACATGGTGACATTAAAACCTGAAGGAAAGCAGCTCACGTTGTCAAATCCAGTGAAAAAGCTTTCCAGTAGAAAGAAGAACGTGTATCATGGCTCTAAAACTGGAACAAGTATGGGGTATTGGAAATCTGAAAGAAGGCCAGTGAGAGTGTAATAGTTGGATAGGGAGAAACTAATAAGAGAGAAAAATAGAAAAGTAGCAAATACCTGATCATTCTGGGCCTAATAGGTCATAGTAATATTTTGCTTTTATTTCCAAAGCAATGAAAGAGTTTTAGATAAGAGAATGAAAAGATCTTAGGTTTCAAAATGCTCTTGCAGTTGTAGTAGGAATAAAGACAGAATAGGAACCAGGTAGAAGTTTATGGCAGTAGTCCATACAAAATAAGGAAAATTGGATTTAGGTGGTGGATTAAAGAAATACTTTTGTTACTAGAATTGGGAGGATTTATTATTAATGGGTTGTAAATGATGGGTGAGGGAGATTAAGATGTCATGTTATAACTTAATTATTAACATTTTAAATTTAAATTCGTCACAAACCAAAACGGTGATAACTAGCATTCCAAATAATTTTATG
>NW_021917549.1:0-1100 GCF_006229205.1 Suricata suricatta | reverse complement strand
TATGCATATACAAATCGGGTTTAAAATGTTTTATTATTTATTTCTGAGAGAGAGTGTGAAAGAGCACAAGGGGACAGAGGTAGAGGGAGACAAAGGATCCAAAGTGAGCTCTGTGTTGACAACAGATAGCTCAATGAGGGTCTCAAACTAACAAATCATGAGATCATGATCTGAGTCAAACTCAGATGCTTAACCGACTGAACCACTGAGGTGTCCCACTAGTCAGCTTTTATAAATGTGTTGGATTGCATGGCGATTATCTACTTTGATTTATGTTTAAATATTAATATATTTTATGTTACGATTTTTAATGAATTCTATTTTTAATGATTTCACATCAATGTGCCAAACCAGCCAAATTGGTGACTTTGGAAAAAGTAGAAGGATGCTATACAGATCCACTGTGTCAATACATGATTGATTAGAAAAAATAAGTCACGAACTTTCCTTTTTAGAGTATTAGTTATGTCATGCAGTGTACTCAGCTCTTCACATACTGTGCTGTGTTCAAGTCCAATGATAACCCTCAGAGATGGGTGCTCTTGATACAACCAGTTTACAGATTTCAAAGTCAAAGTACAGAATCGTTAACACTTTGCCCAAGACCACTGAGTATACAGTCATGGACAATTTTTAACGCAATTCTGCTGGGCTCTGGAGTTCATGACTTTAATCACCATCATTAAGATAAGATTTTATATCCAGGATAGATTTAATCTTCTCTATTATCTAACTTATGAGGACAAATTTTCCTAGAGATGAAAAATTAAAATAAATCTAAACACGATTAAACAAAACTCTTATACAGAACATGCATGAAATGGACATTATGTATAATCTCCTATAGAGCTACACTCTTGTCTCTACATTCTCAATATGATTTGACTATTTTACCTGCCTTGCCCATCAATGTTAATACACACAAAATAATACAAAAATATATTTAGTGGCCCATGTTTATCATCACTAATGCAAATAAACTCTTAGAGTATTAATGATATTTTTCCAGAAATACAGGAAAACTTTAGACAACTCTTCTGCTATCTTATGCACAGTAAGTATTAAAGTAGGCTACCTCACAATTTCCATCATTCCCTTTT
>NW_021917548.1:0-1100 GCF_006229205.1 Suricata suricatta | reverse complement strand
TTTTTTTAAATCAAACTGGCTAGTGCTTTATCAATTTTGTGAATTCTTTCAAAGAATCAGCTTCTGGTTTCATTGATCTGTTCTACTGGTTTTTTGGTTTCAATAGCATTTATTTTGGCTGGAATCTTTATTATTTCCTGTCTTCTGCTGGTTTGGGGTTTATTTGCTGTTCTATTTCCAGCTCTTTGAGGTATAAGGTTAGGTTGTGTCTGAGCCTTTTCTTCCTTCTTTAGGAAGGCCTGGATTGGTATATATACTTCCCTCTTATCACCACCTTTGCTGGGTCCCAGAAGTTTTGGGTTGTGGTGGTATCATTTTCATTGTCTTCCATGTACTTTTGAATTTCCTCAAGTTATTGGTTATTCCACCTGTTCTTTAGTAGGGTGTCCTTTAGTGTCCATGTATTTGTTATCTTTCCACATTTTTTCTCGTGGTTGATTTTGAATTTCATAGTGTTGTGGTCTGAAAATATGCACGATATGATCCTGATCTTTCCGTACTTGCTGAGGGCTGATTTGTGTCCCAGTATGTGGTATGTTCTGGAGAACATTCTGTGTGCACTGGAGAAGAATGTATAGTCCACTGTTTTAAGATGAAATGTTCTGAACATATCTGTTAAATCCATCCCAACCAGTCTGTTATTCAAAGCCATTGTTTCCTTGTTGATTTTCTGTTTAGATGATCTGTCCACTGCTGTAAGTGGGGTGTTGAAGACCCCTACTATTATGGTATTATTATCAATAAGTTTCTTTATATTTGTGATTAATTGATTTATATATTTGGATGCTACCACATTTGGAGCATAAATGTTTACAGTGTTATGTCTTTTTGGTGGCTAGACCCCACTACTTGGAAATGTTTAGCATGATTATCATGGGGATTGAGAGGCAGCTCCTTCTGGGATCTCTTAGTACCTGGCTCTGGAATGAGCTCAGGAAGAGGACTGAGGAAGGAGAAGAAGGAACCTGAGACTTGGGTAGAGTTAAAACCTGGGTTATAAAACAAAATCTCCCCACCATTCACTTCCTTGCAGTGTCCCACAAGAGGGTGCAAGAGGCAAGAGGCAGAGATCCAGCTGAGGACAAGATGTTGACTTTTTT
>NW_021917547.1:0-1100 GCF_006229205.1 Suricata suricatta | reverse complement strand
AAAAAAAAAAGGCCACTGGAATTTTGATAGGCATTGTATTAAATCTGTATATTGCTTTGGGTCGTATTGACGTTTCAACAACGTTAAATCTTCCAATTCATGAACATGGGATGTCTTTCCATTTATTTCGGTCTTCTCTAATTTCTCTCAGTAATGTTTTGTAATTTTTTGAATATAAGTCTTCCACCTTTTTTGCTAAATTTATACCTAGGTGTTTTATTCCTTTGGGCATTACTGCAAATGGAATTATTTTCTTTTGAATTGTTCATTGTTGGTGAAACTTTTGGCTTTTGAGTCTCTTGAGAGTTCTGTTCAATTCTGAGACTCTCACCTACAACCTCCAGAATTGTCAGATGCCTCTAAAGGAAAGGTGGCACAAATACTGGCCTTAGCACTTTGACTTTTCCTCACCTCCTGGATATTGGCTTCACAATTATACACTTATTTGATAGAAAAACATGTTGGTAAGTAGAATGTAGGCCTGATAGTGTTTGGTTGAGTCAACTAGAATTCAAAGTTCAAGGCCAGACAGAGATAATACATGTTGGAGCATAAAGGTGAGAAAGAGCAGATAGAACTGCAATCAGTCCTTGGGGCACCTGGGTTGCTCAGTAGGTTAAATGTCCAATTTTGGCTCACGTCATGATCTCACTGCTCATGAGTTGGAGACCCATGTAGGGCTCTGTGCTGATGGCTCAGAGCCTGGAGCCTGTTTCTGATTTTGTGTCTCCCCCTCTCTGCCCTTCTCCTGCTCATGCTCTTTCTCAAAAATAAATAAATATTAAAAAAAAAAAAAGAATGGCAACCATTCCTGACTTTGCCCCTCTCTGTGTCTCACTGACAAATTGTCAGTTGTGTCACTTTTGTTACCTGAGTGGAAGTGATTAAGGCTACCCCACAGTGTAAATGGTAACTGCCGTTCCTAATTGTAATACCAGAGAAGGAAATTACTGAGGATGTGCTGATAAAACCCTCAGTAGGGTTGTTAGATCTAACTTGCTATCTAGCCTTTATTATTTCATAAGTATGCCTATATATCCTAAAGAATTTAGCATTTACCAGGTTAACCTGATTTTTAAAATTAAAAATGATAATATTTA
>NW_021917546.1:0-1100 GCF_006229205.1 Suricata suricatta | reverse complement strand
CAACTCAGTTTCAGTACTCAGCTCACATATCACCTCTTCTGTGACTTTTCCTCTGGACCAGAATGCGGTCAATTTCTTATGACAGTGCTGAACATGTTGTACTGGCACTCTCTGTGTCTGTCTCCTCCACTTGACTGTGAGTTCCCAAAGGGCAAACACCTGACTATTTACAGGACCGTTCCTTCTCACACAACACCTGCCATCACAGGAATGGAGGGCAGGCCACTTAGAAGCAGCTACCATCGGTTGAACAATCATCATGTTCCACCCATGAGGCTTAGCATTCTACGTTTTCTCATTCAAGCCACCTCTATAATCTTTCTTTGTTCCAGCTTCTGAAACAGTTTCCTGTTAAAACTCCATCCCTATTTATATGAGTTTGCTCAGGCTGCCCTAACAAAATTCCAGACCTAGTGGCTTTAACAAGAGAAATGTTCTTTCCTTAGTTCTGGAGACTAGAAGCCCATGATCAAGGTAGTCAGGGTTGGTTTCTGGTAAGGGCTCTTTTCCTGGCTTGCAAACAGCCACCTTTTCACTGTATTCTCCCATGGCCTTTCTTTTGTGCGCACACTTTTAGATATTTCTTCTTATGAGGACACCAGTTCTATGAGATGAAGTCCCCACCCTTAACATTTATTACCTCCTTATAGGCCCTGCCTCCAAATACAGTAACATTAAGAGCTAAGGCTTCAGCACATGAATTTGTTGGAGGTGGGGGTGAGGGGCGTGCCCACTTCAGTCCATAATACTGGTTAAATCTGTGTCAGTCCTTACTCTTGTGCTTGTCCCTAAGTAGCAAGACACAGATGAAGAAAAAAACCTACAACCATGCAACTAGTCTCACTTTAAATTTAGGATCTCAAACCTCAGATGAGTCTGTCAGGCAAAGTCCACACACATTCTGAGTCCATCCACTCACTTACTCCCTAAGAGAACTATTTAACACCTTCTCCTCAGTCTTCAAACCCTCCCAACATGCCTTCCTCTCTCCTTACTTACTATTTCACTGAGGAAAAAAACAAACATTTATCTCCTTGGCTCCCTCTATTCTTGTAGGCCTGCCTTTTCTTCTACAACACCAGGTGAACCATCCCAAATGC
>NW_021917545.1:0-1100 GCF_006229205.1 Suricata suricatta | reverse complement strand
GAAGAGTAGAATAGATCAAAGAGTTTTATGAGTCCCTTTGTTTTATAAATGGTTATTTTTATCAACTCCCCGATAATTTCTAGGTCCTATTAAAAATATAAAAACTGTGATATATTGGAAAAAAGGGAACACCACACAGTCAGGTATGTGTGATAACTCATAGAGAGATAGTGTGTGAACATGAGCAAGGGAGGGGCAGAAAGAAAGTGAGAAAGAGAATCACAAGCTGACAGCACAGAGCCTGACACAGGTCTCAAACTCATGAACTCTTTGAGTTCTGGACCAAGATCAAGAGTCAGAGGCTTAACCAACTGAGCAACCCAAGTGCTATGTGTGAGAATATAAATGCATGTTTATCAAGCCACAATGCCAGTGGTTAATTGTTTTAAATTATCTTTTATACATCAAGTTATACTATTATTTGAAGTATTTTTATGACATTATAAATGATGTTAATATAAATATGGTAATATTTTAAAATAGCAAAATGTGAAAAAAAAAACTCTTATCTTGTGATACACAGAGTTAGGTCCATTTAGTTGTAAATGACAGACAACCTAACTGAAACTGGCCGGAATAAAAATGAATTTTATTGACTCATGCAACTGATGAGTTCAGAGGTCTAAGATCTGCTTTCACTTATGACTGAACATAAAAGCAGAAACATGATCATATCCATTTCTCACCTACTTCTTGCCTCAACTCATCTCTGCTCTTCATTGTCAGACAGATCCTTCTTTTGTGGGTACAAAGTGGATGTCCACCAATTTCCATCCAAGAAAATCAGTAGGAATCCTGTGATCTCGCAGCTTCTGCATATGTCCTGTGATCCATGTTTAGATCATGTGCCAGCCTTAAAACAGAGTGACTTTAGCTTGGATCATCATTTTTGTGATATTCTGCATATAGGGATGGCGTCCACCTGGGCTGTACTGAGCATGGAGGGGTGGAGGGGTGGGGATCTGATCCCAGAATCACGTTTCTGAGCTGCATGCTAAGTATGGTAAATAACTTTTGGGGAATAAAAATAAAATTTAGACTCTTCACCTTATTGTAACTTTTAAATGGTCTTTCAAAGACAGGGCATGATGGGAAATGTA
>NW_021917544.1:0-1100 GCF_006229205.1 Suricata suricatta | reverse complement strand
TCAGGACCGTGCCCCCAGAAATTCAGTGGCCCCACCCACTACCGTGTACTTCTATGCCATTTCAGGTTTACTGAGGTGTTTGCCTTTGCTTTTTGTCCTTCTTTTATAGTTTGTCTGCAGTTGCTAAGAGTTTGGAGCCTGGGAGAATGCCAGAGCACCAACATACTGTGTTCCGTTTCTTTAACATGTGCCCGTATTACAGCTGAGCTTTTACAATTCAAGATATCAGTATTGGAATGTGGTGTTTAATGTATGTATATTATAAATCTTCTTGGAGGATGTTGAAAAAGCTTTGGGAAAACAGAGCTTCAAATTATGTAATTAACTTATCCACAGGTGGTCTTTTTTCCCTGTTGCAATTAAGCAGCCCATCTGCATCAATATATTCACCATCTGCCATTCATTAACTCGTTCATTTTATAGATAATTAATGACGATTTAAATGAGGTTGCTCTGAAAAATAATAGAATATAGTAAGATATGAAGATCGCTGTTCTTCCTTACAATTCAAGCATCAAGACAGCAGGTCGTAAGTGCTTAAGGAATGAACCGAAGCTGCAGTTTCAGAGGAGAGAAAGTTCCCATTTAGTTAGCAGATCAGATAGCGTTTAAAAACCTATTCTTTAAAACAAACACATTCTTTGTTATTTATAAAATAATTCATACCTACTGTTTAAAACTTAGAAACTAGAGAAATGTGTAAAAACTAGAAGTTACGTAGGGCACCTGAGTGGGTCAGTTGGTTAATTGTCTGACTTCGGTTCAGGCTGTGGTCTTACAGTTCGTGAGTTAGAGCCCTGCATGGGGCTCTGTGCTGGCAGCTCGGGGGAGCCCGGAGCCTGCTTTGGATTCTGTCTCCCTTTCTCTGCCCCTCTCCCACTCATGCTCTGGCTCTGTCTGTCTCTCAACAATGAATAAATGTTAAAAAATTTTTAAAAAGAAACAAATTACCTTTATCTCCTTCAAAAATTGATGCATTTTGCTATAGTTCCTGCTATATATACATACATATTATATATACATTTTCATATCATATTTCATGGATAAGTGTGAAAACTGTTTTTAATTGATAGATAATACTTCCTGATGTTATTAAACCT
>NW_021917543.1:0-1100 GCF_006229205.1 Suricata suricatta | reverse complement strand
AAAACTGCTATTATGCACTAAAACATACAAATAAAATAAACAAAAAATTAAATGCCACTCACAATCCTAATAGACTAGAGGCTGAGATAAAACATATTTTCAGCTTTCAAGGTGAAGAGATAAAAAAAGTAAATGCTTTCATATTTCATTAAAGTTCCTATGGGAATTACCTGATGCATGCTATTTCCTTAGAAGAAAAAGGGTCTTTTCAGTGAGCTAAAGATAGCCCTAAAAGTACAATGACATTCTTTCTATTTTAAAGCCTAAGAAACTGACAAAACAATAAAACACAGAGCTCATTCTCTTGGCTTTGCTGACAGGTACCCTTGCTTTTCTTCCTGATTAGCTAACCAGTAGAATAAATATTCTGAACTGAACGTGATTTAAAGTGAAAATAACATTTTGCTCCCTAAATATTTTTATTTTCTTTCTTAAGTAGTTCGGATTTCATTTAAATATCATTGTTGATTTGGTATAAAACATTTTAAAAAACATTTTCAGAAGCAGAGAACAATACTTAAATTGGAAAGATAAGACTGTTTCCTAAATTTTTACCTTTCTTAAAAACGAAAAGAGGTCAATCTCCAATAGGCCAATTTTCAACACTTTTATTGTGTGGGACTTTTTAAAGTCATGAAAAGATAGAACTTCTTGTTATAACAGTCATACCTAAGGGCTGTGATTAAATGAGGATTTATTCCTGGTGTATTTTATGATTAAATTTAAAATGTTTCTACTTTTCTATACCATAATTCCATGCATTATTTTATGTGTCTCTTTATAAAGCTTTCTGGAAGTCTCAGATTTTGAGCTCCTCACATCCAGGGACTCTCTCTGGGGATTCCTACAACCATAAATGATACCAAATAAATGCTTTCTAAATTAATTTATGGAAGAGTATATTCTGAAGATATTTCTGCTGGTGATACTCTAACATTGTCATAGGAAACAAAGGCAAAGTAGAAATGAATGTGAACATATTTCAAGTGTTTTTCAGCTCCTGAATGTTTTATTTTATTCTCCCATATAGAAAACAGCAACACAAAGTACACTGCTACCATTACATGTAATATTTCTAAATTTTGTCTTTCTTAGCCACA
>NW_021917542.1:0-2178 GCF_006229205.1 Suricata suricatta | reverse complement strand
CTCCGGGCTCGTGTGCTCTCTCCCTGCGCCCCCTCTCTCTCCCCATCTGGCTTGTTTATTCATTTATCTGTCGCCCCGGAAAGGCTATGTTGAAACCAATCTAAAAAGACACTTTTTGACTCAACATGAAGCAGAAGAGGATTAGACGGGCAGCGATGCCAGCCGGCCTGGGAGCGGGCACGAGGGGCACAGAGGCAGGACCCCGCCGACGGTGGCCAAGGCCAGCCCCGTCCGCGTCCTCCGCCGCACACGAGGGGTCCGTGTGCCCGGACCCGAGCACCTTCCGAGCCGCAGCGGGCGCGGGGAGCGGAGTGACCGCAGCTCGGTCTGTGCTCCACGCGGAAGACGGGTCCAAACGCTGCGTGTGAGGGTGGCCTGGGAAGGTTATCCGGACGATCCATCAGCAGCCGAGAGACGGAGCCGCGGGCGCTCACATCGGGACGGCCCACCGCCCTTTGTGGAGGCTCCCGAAGCCGTCTGGCGCGGGGCCTGGGTCACCAGCGCACGCACACCTGCCGCGTCCTTCAGCAGAGTCTACAGTCGTCTTGGTTTCTCAGGTGAGGCAATCAGCCCCATTTCCTCATTTCCCTGACGCGTAGCTACTGCTCACCTGGGCGCCCGAACTGCAGCAAACCCTGTCGCGCCAGCTCTGCAGGAGGACGTAACACCTAATCCTGTCTCCTCCCTCTGCCTCTGAGCTCCCTGACCAGTCACCTACTGCGCCAGGTTTGCACGACGCTGCCCCCCTCTGCCCGGGACGCTGTGCAAGCCCCGTGCGTATCCCTGGGCAGCCCTGACCCTTCCAGGGCAGCGCCGCTGGGGTCAGAGCCGGCGCTGGCTCACACGTTCGCCGCAGTGCCCTCTCCAACAGGCTCACGGACCGGTACATGGTGGGCGATATGCCAGGGCTGGGTTCTTTTCCGTCTCGCTGGGCGCCCGGGGTCCGCGCCCCTCTGGTCTCTGGGTCCTCTTCAGAGACGGAAACGAGGCTAACATAACGACTGATGTATTTGACTTTTTAATTCCCCTCTGGAGCGTCTTTCTCTTCAGCAGATGTTTTGAAAATAATTAAGTGACGGAGAGCATGCATTATTGAAAATGCTGGGTGCCTCCCTAATGCTCCGCACTTGCGTGTCTGTCAGCACAGAATTGAGTACTTAGAAATGCTGTGCTATTTATTTTGCAAATTACCGAACATTCACTCCGGCCAAGGAGGAGAGGAAGGGGGCGCTGCCGCCGGGCGCTCGGGTTCCTCAGACGCTCCGTGCTCCACGTCTGAGGACCTGCGCACAGAACTCTGACAAACCACATCCAGCTGATCAGCTGGCCATAAAATAACTCTCAGAATTGGTACCATTTCTTTACTTAATTTTAAAATTTCAGAAATTTTACCTTCTACGTTGATAGCCTTTGTCCAACATTTACTAATTCTTGGAATGGGAAATTGCTTTTAATCTTTAGTTATTTTTTTTAAATATCCAGATCTGTTCTGTCCCTAAGATGTCCAAGTCTGGGCACTGGCTCCGGGTTTTCAGCGCGCTTGGGGCCAGGGCCGCACTCCTGGGCTGCTCGGTGTCGCTCTGGCCCACGTCTCAGGGCTGCCCGGGGAGGGCCTCACACGCACCCCGTCTTCAGCGTGGGGGCAACGGGAGCGAGCCTAAGGATTACATGGGTCTCAGCTGTGTAAACACATTTGCAGTTTTCGAATGGAACAGATAGCCATCTGTCTTTCAGAGCCATTTTTGGGTGTACTTGGAATTCACTTTCGGAACCTTGTGAACTTGGTGCTTCGAGGGCCCCACTCTGCACTTCCGTCTCAGACCTGTGTGTGAGGCTTGCCGGGCCCCGCTGTGAGGGACGTGACTGGCAGGGGCGCCGAGGGCGTTTGCAGGGAGGCATGCAGAGCCTCAGGACCATGGTGCTGTTCAGATTCAAGAACCTTTTTCTAAAGGAAAATGCATCGATGCAGAATGCCTTGGTCTTGAAGGTAAAGCATTCATTCATTCCTTTTTTCCGATGAATGGAGCACCTGCCCTGGCTCCTGGGGCCAAGGACAAAGCCGTGGATGGGACACAGGAGCCCAGGGACCGGTGAGTGAGCAGAGACACAAAGTATAATCCCAGGTCCTGATTGAGGCATTTAGAGGTGTCCTCACAACTCTGCAAATGCATATGTGTC
>NW_021917541.1:0-1100 GCF_006229205.1 Suricata suricatta | reverse complement strand
CCCCCCCCCCCCCCGCCCCCAACCCAGAAGGAGGTGGACACCAGGCGGCGCCCGAAAGCACACAGGCCTGGCCCACCGTCTAGATTTTCTGGATTGCTTCTGGCCCGGGGACAGCCACCGGCTTCATCCCACCATCTATATCGTGGGTCAGTCCTTCGTCTGTGCAACGCGGTTAAGGATAAGGGTTGTCTTAAGGACTACAAAGGACTGGTCAAGCCTTAGCTCAGTGTCTGGCGAGGAGGCCCTTGCTGTGTAAATGTCAGATATTATTGTTACTTGGCAGCTCCAGGTCTCAGCCCAACCGCTTCTCCAACCCCTACGGATACACATCCGCACACACTTGGTCACAGCCCAAGGCAGCCTCTTTATAGCAGCTCTTTATAGCACCCATCCTGGTGGGCAATGTGAGACCAACGTGTGGTCTGCCCCAGGGTCAGGACAGGCCCCAGGCTTGGGGGCCGGGCCTGGCACTTGGAGGCTTCGCTGAGCACGCAGGACTCACTCCGTTATCGATACCCTGCTAAAAAGGCAACATCACACCCATTCTACAGGTCAGGAGGTTCGGAGACGCTAGGTTAACTACCAGTGCCACCTGGCTGGACTTTGGCAGTACCTCGCACTCAAAGATGTCGGATTTCACTGCATATCAGGCGAACAACTGTGGGCCTGGGCAGTCAAGGCCAGGGATGAGTGGGTTGCAGACGAGGGAGGAAGGAGCAGCAGGGATGAGATGAACCTCAAGCCGCACCGTGTGCGTCTGCGACAGGTTGCTGGGGGTCGCACCTAACCGGGTACTTGGAACACAAGGGGGCTCGGGGAAACAGCCGCTTTGACGAGAAAGATAGGTCTAACGGCACCAACAGGGCCTGCGACGGTTTGTGGCCACAAGAGGGAGCCCCATAGCACGGCCTGGTCCCCGCCCTCGGCCCGGCCAATTCCCAGGTTCCCTGCCCCCTGGGCCCCAGTTGCAACCAGCCCTCACCTGCTTCTTGTCTGCGAGAGCCTACGCAGCTCCTCAGGTACTGGCCCTGCGCCCCCGACCCTCTCTTCCGCTATCCAGTGAGGGCTCACCCCTTTCTATCCCCAGTTCCCCCCCTTCC
>NW_021917540.1:0-1100 GCF_006229205.1 Suricata suricatta | reverse complement strand
AAACTTTGGGAATTGGCTGTACATCATTTAATAGCTGTGCACCAATTATAAGAAGTAATTATATGTAAGAATTTCTAAAGAATTAAGTCTAGGAGAGAAAACCTATCATAAGTGCTTCAGTGAAGATTAAATTGGGGAAAGCCTGAGTTCACGTTACTTATTAATATTAAAAGACATGTGGTTTTTCCAATATTAGAAATAAAGGGGAAGGTTTCTATTTGGAACCCTAGAGCTAAAGCCTCCAAATTTCTTACGGTTGGTAATAATTAGGTGTATCTTTTAGCAGAGACATAATTTTGAGTATCTTTTTCCTGAAAATTTGTATGTAGAAAGGGGTTCCACGCTTGCCAGTTTCATTATTTGGTTAGTCTGTATTAATCTATCACCTGGATGAGGGACTAGGTTACATATATTTTCTCCTTTGCAATGATATCTAATAAGACAAACCATCTACACCCGTGTAAGAAATGGAGGACAAAGTAAGCCATTATTTTTTTTAATGAAGAAGAGAAAATGAAATCTCTCTTTTCAAAAAGAAAAGTCCGTGTTGGTATCATTCTGTGAGGGACACATTTTAAATGACATGAATTGGTCTTGGTTTTTCAGCACTTTGGGGCCTGGTCTTCTCTCTGTGTTTCATAGGGGTTTTTTTTTAAATCATCATCCTTATATATTTGTTTTTCAAATACTAAACCCTTAGCATCTAGTTTTATGATCAGATAATTATTTTTTTATAATCAGAAATATATTCTCTTTAAAATCAGGGACAAAAAATTACTAGAGCTGTGGTCCGTGGGGGGTTCAGTCCGTTAAGCGTCCGACTCTTGATTTCGGTTCAGGTTGTGATCTCATGGTTTGTGAGATTGAGGCTCGCATCAGGCTCCAAACTGACAGTCCGGAGACTGCTTGGGATTCTCTCTCTCTCCTTCTCTGCCCCTTCCCCACCTGCTAGCGTTCGCTTGCTCTCTTTCTCTCTCTCTCAAAATAAACAAATAGACATTTAAAAAATCACCAGAGTTGCTAAAGCTAATTTCACTTTAGGGTAAGTAGTAATATGTACCTGCTTTTCTTATAGCAGCTTCTTACCTTTTTCTCATCCC
>NW_021917539.1:0-1100 GCF_006229205.1 Suricata suricatta | reverse complement strand
TCAGGACCGTGCCCCCAGAAATTCAGTGGCCCCACCCACTACCGTGTACTTCTATGCCATTTCAGGTTTACTGAGGTGTTTGCCTTTGCTTTTTGTCCTTCTTTTATAGTTTGTCTGCAGTTGCTAAGAGTTTGGAGCCTGGGAGAATGCCAGAGTACCAACATACTGTGTTCCGTTTCTTTAACATGTGCCCGTATTACAGCTGAGCTTTTACAATTCAAGATATCAGTATTGGAATGTGGTGTTTAATGTATGTATATTATAAATCTTCTTGGAGGATGTTGAAAAAGCTTTGGGAAAACAGAGCTTCAAATTATGTAATTAACTTATCCACAGGTGGTCTTTTTTCCCTGTTGCAATTAAGCAGCCCATCTGCATCAATATATTCACCATCTGCCATTCATTAACTCGTTCATTTTATAGATAGTTAATGACGATTTAAATGAGGTTGCTCTGAAAAATAATAGAATATAGTAAGATATGAAGATCGTTGTTCTTCCTTACAATTCAAGCATCAAGACAGCAGGTCGTAAGTGCTTAAGGAATGAACCGAAGCTGCAGTTTCAGAGGAGAGAAAGTTCCCATTTAGTTAGCAGATCAGATAGCGTTTAAAAACCTATTCTTTAAAACAAACACATTCTTTGTTATTTATAAAATAATTCATACCTACTGTTTAAAACTTAGAAACTAGAGAAATGTGTAAAAACTAGAAGTTACGTAGGGCACCTGAGTGGGTCAGTTGGTTAATTGTCTGACTTCGGTTCAGGCTGTGGTCTTACAGTTCGTGAGTTAGAGCCCTGCATGGGGCTCTGTGCTGGCAGCTCGGGGGAGCCCGGAGCCTGCTTTGGATTCTGTCTCCCTTTCTCTGCCCCTCTCCCACTCATGCTCTGGCTCTGTCTGTCTCTCAACAATGAATAAATGTTAAAAAATTTTTAAAAAGAATCAAATTACCTTTATCTCCTTCAAAAATTGATGCATTTTGCTATAGTTCCTGCTATATATACATACATATTATATATACATTTTCATATCATATTTCATGGATAAGTGTGAAAACTGTTTTTAATTGATAGATAATACTTCCTGATGTTATTAAACCT
>NW_021917538.1:0-1100 GCF_006229205.1 Suricata suricatta | reverse complement strand
AAGTGTAGGGTCAGTCAAGGCTTCAGAGAATGGAGAGGATAAAGGTCTTCAGTCACCTTAGCCCCTACCCTGTTGTCCCACTACCACTGAGGTTGCCCCCTAACATGCATCAGGCTCAGTGAAGGACAAGAAGAGAGGGCCCCATCCTAAAGCACTTGGAAAGAAACTCCGAGCGTCAGTCAGTCCATCCACCGGACTCAGAGATGGACTCCATGCTTACCACCCTTACTGACCCGCAGGCCAAGGCTGCCCAGGCTCTGGAAGGCGGGGAGGCAGATGGGGATCCAGCCCACGGTAAAGACTGCAATGGCAGCCTGGACACATCGCTGGGGGAGAAGGGGCCCCCAAGGCAGAGCTGCAGTGCAGACAGCGGTATCTCTGATGCTATGGAAGGTGAGTGCTCAGCACCCCGATAGGCATCCCATTCTGCCTGTCCTGCCCACCAGGCCACTCAGGCTCCTGGTTGGGGGGTGCAAATGGGGACCTGGCTGGGCCCAGCACTGGGAGGACACTACTTAATATTAAGGTGTGGAAGAAATGGCTGTGATAAATATAGTCCTGGCTTAGCTTGGCCCAGTTGTGACTGCAAGGCCAGGCTGCTGCGGGAACTGGGGCTTTCCAGGAGAGCCTGGGGGGCTGCCAAGGCAATGGGGAAGGACAGGATAATAATACTAACCAAGAAGGCCCAGCGTTCTGCTAACTGGAAATCCTGCTCCTCTGTGTCTTTTGGGTGAAAGTTAAAGGTCAACGATCAAACTCTGCCCAGTTAGAGTCACAGATTCTCCATACTAAATCCCTATACTACCCTATAAGTCTCAGAGAGAAAACAGGACAAGGTAACAAGAGTAGGGTGGATAGACACAAACACACAAACATGGATGTATGGATGGATGGGTGGATGGATGGATGGATGTACGGATGAAGGTTGGATGGACGGATGGTTGGATGATGGATGGATGGGTGGGTGGGTGGTTGAAGGTTGGATGGATGGGTGGTTGGATGATGGATTGATGGATGGATGGATGGAAGGTTGGATGGATGGGTGGTTGGATGATGGATGGATGGATGGATGGAAGGTTGGATGGATGGGTGGTTGGATG
>NW_021917537.1:0-1100 GCF_006229205.1 Suricata suricatta | reverse complement strand
ACCTGCCAAACAGCAATAAGATTATCATCAAGGGTTCTGATAATATTTTGTCAGGGGTCAGCAATGTTTTTCTATAAAGGGCTAGCAAGTAAATGTCTTAGCTTTGTGGGCCATACCTTCTCTGTTGCAATTACTCAGTTCTGCTATTGCAGTAGGAAAGTATCCACAGAAATGAAAATGGCTGCGTTCTAGTAGAAATTTCTTTAAAAAGCCAACAGATCCGCCCATGGATCATATTTTTCAACCCTTGTTCTACATCATCTCCAACATTTGATGTCACAAATATTTTTCATTTTAGTTATGCAGCCAGATGTGGTTTTTAAAACTTTGAACTTCATTGATGACAAGTGATGTTGAGCATGAAATCTTATGTCTACTGGACATTGATCCATCTTCCTTTCTGAAATGTCAGTTCAAATTTCTTTCTTATTTTTATACTGTTTTTTAAAATCTTTTTTAATATCAGAGAGCAGACAAGTCCTTTCTTAGATGTATGTTTTTGAATATTTTCTCCCACTATGGCTTGGCTGTTCTTAATGGTAGGTCTTTCTGGGCAGATAATTTACTTCTACAAATGTTCAAATTATAATCTACCTTAAGAAATTCTGAGTAGCTGAGTCAGTTAAGTGTCTGACATCAGTTTCATGAACTTAATTTCGCGGGTTCGAGCCCCGTGTAGGGCTCTGTGCTGACAGCTCAGAGCCTGTTTCAGATTCCATGTCTCCCTCCCTCTTGGCTCTTCTCCTGCTCACACTCTGTCTCTCTCTGTCTCTAGAATAAATAAACATTAAATTTTTAAAAATTCTTATTGTTTTCCCTTTTCTCTTGACAAAATCTTAGCTTACTTATGATTGTGAAGTTATTCTCCAATGATTTCTTTTCTAGAAATTGTATAGCTTTAGATTTTGCATGTAGGTCTGTGATCCAATAAAAGAAATGATTAGAGAAGATATCTCTTGCAGAGAAAGGGGAAATCTCTTGCACTGTTTCTAGGAATGCAAACAGGTACAGCTACTCCGGAAAACAGTAGGAAGATCTGTCAAAAAGTTAAAAATAAAATCACCCTACTATTCAGCAATTGCATACTAGGTAAGCTACTC
>NW_021917536.1:0-1100 GCF_006229205.1 Suricata suricatta | reverse complement strand
TGTGGCTAAGAAAGACAAAATTTAGAAATATTACATGTAATGGTAGCAGTGTACTTTGTGTTGCTGTTTTCTATATGGGAGAATAAAATAAAACATTCAGGAGCTGAAAAACACTTGAAATATGTTCACATTCATTTCTACTTTGCCTTTGTTTTCTATGACAATGTTAGAGTATCACCAGCAGAAATATCTTCAGAATATACTCTTCCATAAATTAATTTAGAAAGCATTTATTTGGTATCATTTATGGTTGTAGGAATCCCCAGAGAGAGTCCCTGGATGTGAGGAGCTCAAAATCTGAGACTTCCAGAAAGCTTTATAAAGAGACACATAAAATAATGCATGGAATTATGGTATAGAAAAGTAGAAACATTTTAAATTTAATCATAAAATACACCAGGAATAAATCCTCATTTAATCACAGCCCTTAGGTATGACTGTTATAACAAGAAGTTCTATCTTTTCATGACTTTAAAAAGTCCCACACAATAAAAGTGTTGAAAATTGGCCTATTGGAGATTGACCTCTTTTCGTTTTTAAGAAAGGTAAAAATTTAGGAAACAGTCTTATCTTTCCAATTTAAATATTGTTCTCTGCTTCTGAAAATGCTTTTTAAAATGTTTTATACCAAATCAACAATGATATTTAAATGAAATCCGAACTACTTAAGAAAGAAAATAAAAATATTTAGGGAGCAAAATGTTATTTTCACTTTAAATCACGTTCAGTTCAGAATATTTATTCTACTGGTTAGCTAATCAGGAAGAAAAGCAAGGGTACCTGTCAGCAAAGCCAAGAGAATGAGCTCTGTGTTTTATTGTTTTGTCAGTTTCTTAGGCTTTAAAATAGAAAGAATGTCATTGTACTTTTAGGGCTATCTTTAGCTCACTGAAAAGACCCCTTTTCTTCTAAGGAAATAGCATGCATCAGGTAATTCCCATAGGAACTTTAATGAAATATGAAAGCATTTACTTTTTTTATCTCTTCACCTTGAAAGCTGAAAATATGTTTTATCTCAGCCTCTAGTCTATTAGGATTGTGAGTGGCATTTAATTTTTTGTTTATTTTATTTGTATGTTTTAGTGCATAATAGCAGTTTT
>NW_021917535.1:0-1100 GCF_006229205.1 Suricata suricatta | reverse complement strand
CATATGCTTATTGGCTCTCCTTATATCTTTGGTGAAGTGAGTGTTCGTATTTTGTCATTTTAAAATGGAATTGTTTGTTTTCTTATTATCAAGTCTTGAGGGTTCTTTAGATTTCTGGACACAAGTACTTTATGAGATATTTAACTTGCAAATATTTTCTCCCAGCTTGTGGCTTGTCTTTTCATTCTCCTCACGGTGTATTTCAGAGAGCAGAATTTCTCAATTTTATGAAGTGCAACTTATGAGTCATGCTTTTGTAGGTATAGCTAAGAACTCTTGACCTGAAAATAAGGTCCTTTGCCTTTCCATATAAATTTTACAATCAGCTTGCCATTATCTGTAAACAACAACAAAATCCTTTGGGATTTTGAATGACACTGTTTTTAATCTATGAAAAGTTTGAGGAGAACTGACCTTCTTAATAATATTGACTTTTCTAATTAATGATCATCGTGCCTTATCAGGTGGAGAAGTTCCCTTTCTGTTTTTTTCTTCTATTTATTCATATTTGCATGAACAAACGAATTTTTTGGTTTTTATTTTATGATGGCAGCTGCTGACAACAGGGAGAGCATGACGTCTCCTAATGCAAACATGAGCAGGCATGGTCCAACCAAGAAATGTTTCCAATGGATTTGAGGGAGTTCTTTTTTTATTCCTTATTTTCTGAATAGATGATTAATTCTGTCACATGCTTTTTATTCATTTAGTGACATGATTATGTTATTATTATGTTGATATATGTTGATATTATGTGTACTGGACATTTTGAATACTGTATTGTAAGACCCTGGATCCTGTTAAAATCCCTCGGAAATTATTATTTTATTTAAAATTTTTTTTAAAAAAACCACAATACTATAGCCCCCTCACCCCCCCACACACACTTATTAAAGTTGCTAAAATGACAGCACAGGAACGACAACCTGAAAACATCAAAAGTTAATTTTGGGGTTGTAACTTCCCCACAACCAATCCCATTAGGTTCAGACTCCAAAGTCTGTCTCACCTTCTGCAGATGGTGTCCAATGTCTTTGATACGCTGTCTCCATCAGCCTAGCAAATCCATTCCTCGGGTTTAGTCTGGACCATTGCTAGTT
>NW_021917534.1:0-1100 GCF_006229205.1 Suricata suricatta | reverse complement strand
AACACTAAACACTAAAAACAAACATACAGTGTCTGATACTTCTCATGTTGGTTCCTTTTTATCTTAAATAATTTTAACAAATATTTTTAACTTTTTAAGGAACTCTTTTTTCTCTATAACTTACTAACAGTTAGACATAAATTTGTCATATATTATCAAATTTATTTTTTGTGTCTATTGAAATACTTAAGTCCTTTTACTCTTCATCAACTATGAAGCCTTAATCAACCAAATCCAATAATTTAATTTATACTACTTTTATGGCTTCTTTAAGGGCTAGAAATTTTCCTTTTTTTGACTTCAATATTCAATTAGACATTTTTGTTCAGGTAAATTTAAGGTCCCAGATTTAATTTGGATAAAATTGTAATGGTTTCTCTTTATCCATAATTATCACTTTTAAAAGCTTCACCTGATGTATCATTATTTTGAGGTTATATGTATTTATGTTACACATACACACACACACACACACACACACATACAGATATGTATTTCTTACATTTAGGCTATATATTTATAACATATTGATATTTCTCATAATTGGGCAAATCAATATTAGCAGGTATTTTCAGTTTTATGATTGTTGATAAAATCCAACATATCCAGTAAATAAGTACAGATTTGATATAGTGTAAAATAAATTTTTAGAGTTACAGAAACCTAATATGAATCCCCATTGTGTTAATTACTAACTTTGTAATATTTTGAAATTGATATGCTTCTTTGCACATCACTTTATCTATTATAATGTATACTTTTTGCTTGTGAACTTGAGAGACCTAGACTATATAAAGTAGATAAGAAATAACTGGTATTACTTTTCATAGCCACTGTAATTACTATTATTGATATCGTCCTATAACAAATAGAAAAAGACAGATACAACATAAAGTGAGATTTTATAAGAAAACCTGTTAGGATATTATACCTCACATATAAATTCCAAAATTTCAAATAATCTAAGAATAGCAAACATGAGTACTTAAAAGTAATACCTCCCTTTTCTAAGATTATAATTAAAGCCTTGAAGTGTCCAAATAGAATTCACATTCTGTTCATTTATTTAAAAAGATCACTGATCTCCATTTACATATTCA
>NW_021917533.1:0-1100 GCF_006229205.1 Suricata suricatta | reverse complement strand
GCTCCCGGATTGGAGTGTGAGTCACCCGTGATCTTGGAATCTCAGTCCCAGATCTGAAACATCTGAGAAGGTTAAGAACACGTGAATGAGATCACCCGTATAAGCACAGTGCCTGGCACATAGTAGGTGCTCAATAAATGTCAATGGTCTTGCCAATTCTGTATTTATTCATCAAGTATTTATTGAGCACTTACTATGCACTGGCTATTCTCGATCCTGACGATCTGGGAGTTAATGTGCTATGTGTCTGTTCTCATGGAATTCACTAGAGAAGTCAGAAAAAAAAGAAACAAATGAAAAGGAGGAAAACATCAGCTCTCAGCAAGTGCTGTAAAGCACATTGAGCTTTATTTTGACAGGGAGGGGAAGGTGGTGGTGTTAGACAGGAGAGTTGGGATGGGTCCTTCTGAGGAGATAACAATGAGCTGAGGCCTGAATAAAGGTTCTGAAAGGGAGAGCATTTTAGGCCCAGGGAACAGCCAGTGCAAAGGTCCTGAGGCGGGCAGAAGCCTGGTGCCCTGGAGGGGAGGCTGGGGTGGCAGGAGTATAGGCAGTAAGACAGGGGGTCACAGAAGATGAGGTTAGGAAAGGTGGGCAGGGTCCTGATCAGGTGGGACCTTGTGGGCCCTGGTGAGACACAAGCTTCTCCCAGTCTTGATGGCCCTTCAGCTCTTGGAAACTTTTCTACTTTTCAGTCTGTTGTTAGGCTGTCAAGGCAGCTCACTAGGAGGGCCTTTAGCCTTAGCAGTGAACCACTACCCTGGGTTCTGACCTTAACAGACAGAACATGTAGGGCACCTGGGGGGGCTCAGTAGGTTGGGCGTCCGACTTCAGTCTAGAACATGATCTCGTGGTTCATGGGTTTGAGCCCCACATCAGGCTCCGTGCTGACCATTCAGAGCCTAGACCCTGCTTTGGATTCTGTGTCTCCCTCTCTGCTCCTCCCCTGCTCACATTCTGCTCTCACTCCTTCTCTCTCTTCCTCTCAAAAATAAACAAACATTAAAAAAAAAAGGAACAAGAAAGTTCCTTGAAGACACTCTACAAGTTCAAACCTTTCATTGCTCCAGTGGATCAATCAAGGCCCAGTGGCAGAAAAC
>NW_021917532.1:0-1100 GCF_006229205.1 Suricata suricatta | reverse complement strand
CCCCCCCCCCCCCCGCCCCCAACCCAGAAGGAGGTGGACACCAGGCGGCGCCCGAAAGCACACAGGCCTGGCCCACCGTCTAGATTTTCTGGATTGCTTCTGGCCCGGGGACAGCCACCGGCTTCATCCCACCATCTATATCGTGGGTCAGTCCTTCGTCTGTACAACGCGGTTAAGGATAAGGGTTGTCTTAAGGACTACAAAGGACTGGTCAAGCCTTAGCTCAGTGTCTGGCGAGGAGGCCCTTGCTGTGTAAATGTCAGATATTATTGTTACTTGGCAGCTCCAGGTCTCAGCCCAACCGCTTCTCCAACCCCTACGGATACACATCCGCACACACTTGGTCACAGCCCAAGGCAGCCTCTTTATAGCAGCTCTTTATAGCACCCATCCTGGTGGGCAATGTGAGACCAACGTGTGGTCTGCCCCAGGGTCAGGACAGGCCCCAGGCTTGGGGGCCGGGCCTGGCACTTGGAGGCTTCGCTGAGCACGCAGGACTCACTCCGTTATCGATACCCTGCTAAAAAGGCAACATCACACCCATTCTACAGGTCAGGAGGTTCGGAGACGCTAGGTTAACGACCATTGCCACCTGGCTGGACTTTGGCAGTACCTCGCACTCAAAGATGTCGGATTTCACTGCATATCAGGCGAACAACTGTGGGCCTGGGCAGTCAAGGCCAGGGATGAGTGGGTTGCAGACGAGGGAGGAAGGAGCAGCAGGGATGAGATGAACCTCAAGCCGCACCGTGTGCGTCTGCGACAGGTTGCTGGGGGTCGCACCTAACCGGGTACTTGGAACACAAGGGGGCTCGGGGAAACAGCCGCTTTGACGAGAAAGATAGGTCTAACGGCACCAACAGGGCCTGCGACGGTTTGTGGCCACAAGAGGGAGCCCCATAGCACGGCCTGGTCCCCGCCCTCGGCCCGGCCAATTCCCAGGTTCCCTGCCCTCTGGGCCCCAGTTGCAACCAGCCCTCACCTGCTTCTTGTCTGCGAGAGCCTACGCAGCTCCTCAGGTACTGGCCCTGCGCCCCCGACCCTCTCTTCCGCTATCCAGTGAGGGCTCACCCCTTTCTATCCCCAGTTCCCCCCCTTCC
>NW_021917531.1:0-2179 GCF_006229205.1 Suricata suricatta | reverse complement strand
TTATAATATTCTTAAAAATTACATGTGGCTGTATAATCTGTGACATGACAGTTTAGTAGCCAATTAAAATTTGGAAGTTGGCATTCTTTTAAAAATGAAAGAAACGGGTGCAAAATAAACATTCTGTACTGAGCAATTATGAATAGGATGTTTTTAAGGATGTAAAAAGTTATTTTTGTGAATGCAATTTTACTTCCAAATGCTGGCAGAATTATTTCTGTATCTGTCTATGTAAAAAGAGATTCGTATTTGAAAACATTATCAAATTTTTTCCTATTTGGTACAAATTTGTTCCCAAATGTGTTCTAATTCTCTCAGTGCATCTGGATAAAGATATTAGCCAGGAAGACGAGCAGACATGACTCCTAAAATGACTAACTTTTGGTCCAAAGAGGGATGAGTTTTGTTAATCTCCCAACCACCTTTTCTCTGTGTTTGGAGAATTCTTGGCTGTCCTTGGTTAATGGAAATATGCCCTCGGGATAGGCTTCATGTAAAGGGAATGTATAAATCTCCCTATTCTGCATGATTTCAAGGTATTATCTCTAGTCTAGGCTTAAATTTCAAGGACTGGGAGAGATGTCCTTTGTGTCTCACTGGGAATAAAGACAAAGTCTATGACACTGGGGTTGACAGGACAGAGTCAGTGGGAAGTGAGAGCATGTAGAATACCTAAAAGGGAAGTTGACTATAAATGAGGAATGTCAGATTTGCTACAGATTTTTTATTTTTAGAATTAATGTTCAACTTTTACAAATTTTGATGAGATTTCCTGTCTTAGTATTCTTTAGGGTAAAAGTACATTCATAAGGAACACTCCAGATCTTAATACCACAAAAAAATACAACATCCTGTCCTAAAATATAACTTTTGAAAGATAAATTGACAAGTTTAGGCTTTGAATGATTTACCATGTCTCATTCCAATGTCTCATTGTTATGAGAGATGGATGAAAAGTGTGATTAGTATCTTGGGCAGGTAGGAAAGAGCAAATATAAGGTGAGTATTATTAAATATTTCTGATGTTCATAGTTCATGTCATAATTATTCATAAGAGTGAAAAAAGAAAATAACCCAAATGTTCAACTAGGAGACACTTGTTATCGTATTAGATACCATGAGTATAAGACATTAAGAATTATTCAGTTCTTTGGGAAATGTTTAAAATATATTAAATGAAAAAAGTAATTGATGAAAGAGTAATCCATAGACAATGTCTTAAAAACATTATATAGGTGACATGGGGACATGCCACGCAGATTCCTTCTTCAAGGATAGATTTCCTGCTCAGCCATAGGGAATGTAGTTGGCAGACAGCCTCCAGCTGTCCATCCCTTTTGGGTCAGCTTCTCCTTCAAAGAGTGCTTTGCCTCACCTCACTCTCTTCCCGGGACAGCCCACCCCCAGTGATTGATGCAGCTAGGAGTATAAGGACTAGACAGTTTGGACCTCACATAAACCACTCTGAAAGATAAGATTTGCTCTAGAAGTCCTCGTTGGTTTGGCTGAAGTTTTTCAGGCCTGACAAAGCTTAATTTCTTCCTTCCCCAAAGCCTGTTTTTCCCATCTCTTTCACAGGTTAAATTCTGAAAAACATCTTCCATCCAAAACTCCATCTCAGCATCTGCTTCTGGAGAATTTATCTGTGGTACAACTCCCCCCAGAGATATCCATGTTGTAATCCCAGGATCTTATAAATATGTACACAGCAAAGCGGACTTTGTAGGTATGAGTAAGTTAAGATTTTACAATGTGTAGAGACTATTTGGTGGGTCCGGTATAAACACAAGGGTCCTAACTGGTGGGAAGAAGGAATATCAGATTCAGAAGAGATATGATTAAAAAAAATGGGTCAGACTCAGAGAGAGGTTCCAAGGTGCTAGTTTGCTGGCTTTAAAAATAAAGAAATGAGCCATGAGCCAAGGAAACCAGGCAGCCCCTAGAAGCTGGAAAAGGTGAACAAATGAATTCTTTCTTCTTAAGGATCCTCAGAAGGAGCATGGCTTTGCAGACCACTTGATTTCAGCTCAGTGAAACCCATTTAAGATTTCTGACATCCAGGAATGCGAATTGTATATTTGTGCTGTTTTAAGCCTCTAAGTTTGTGATAATTTGTTATAACAGCAATAGGAAACTAATTTATCACCCAACATCTCATTTTGTGTGATCTTATTTTGGT
>NW_021917530.1:0-1100 GCF_006229205.1 Suricata suricatta | reverse complement strand
TATGCATATACAAATCGGGTTTAAAATGTTTTATTATTTATTTCTGAGAGAGAGTGTGAAAGAGCACAAGGGGACAGAGGTAGAGGGAGACAAAGGATCCAAAGTGAGCTCTGTGTTGACAACAGATAGCTCAATGAGGGTCTCAAACTAACAAATCATGAGATCATGATCTGAGTCAAACTCAGATGCTTAACTGACTGAACCACTGAGGTGTCCCACTAGTCAGCTTTTATAAATGTGTTGGATTGCATGGCGATTATCTACTTTGATTTATGTTTAAATATTAATATATTTTATGTTACGATTTTTAATGAATTCTATTTTTAATGATTTCACATCAATGTGCCAAACCAGCCAAATTGGTGACTTTGGAAAAAGTAGAAGGATGCTATACAGATCCACTGTGTCAATACATGATTGATTAGAAAAAATAAGTCACGAACTTTCCTTTTTTGAGTATTAGTTATGTCATGCAGTGTACTCAGCTCTTCACATACTGTGCTGTGTTCAAGTCCAATGATAACCCTCAGAGATGGGTGCTCTTGATACAACCAGTTTACAGATTTCAAAGTCAAAGTACAGAATCGTTAACACTTTGCCCAAGACCACTGAGTATACAGTCATGGACAATTTTTAACGCAATTCTGCTGGGCTCTGGAGTTCATGACTTTAATCACCATCATTAAGATAAGATTTTATATCCAGGATAGATTTAATCTTCTCTATTATCTAACTTATGAGGACAAATTTTCCTAGAGATGAAAAATTAAAATAAATCTAAACACGATTAAACAAAACTCTTATACAGAACATGCATGAAATGGACATTATGTATAATCTCCTATAGAGCTACACTCTTGTCTCTACATTCTCAATATGATTTGACTATTTTACCTGCCTTGCCCATCAATGATAATACACACAAAATAATACAAAAATATATTTAGTGGCCCATGTTTATCATCACTAATGCAAATAAACTCTTAGAGTATTAATGATATTTTTCCAGAAATACAGGAAAACTTTAGACAACTCTTCTGCTATCTTATGCACAGTAAGTATTAAAGTAGGCTACCTCACAATTTCCATCATTCCCTTTT
>NW_021917529.1:0-1100 GCF_006229205.1 Suricata suricatta | reverse complement strand
GTCATGCATAGTAGTTATAGCTGGCAAGAACCTCACAATCCTCATCTATTTCTACAACTATAAAAAAGAGAAAAGAGATCTTGTATTCAATCAATGTATGTATGTATATATATGTGTGTATGTATGGGGTCAGGGAGTCTTCCTCTCTACTACCAGCAGAAAAGAAATATACAGTACTAGCAAAGGTTTGCGCCTACCCAATTTGCATATAAGATTCTGTGGCTTGCTACTTGAATTTTTAAGGGAATTGTACTTTGTAAGAATAAAAACACAATTATTAGGATCAAGCAGTGACTTATATAACATAGTGGACATATTTTATTAGTCTACCTTCTCTGAAATTAAAAAAAATTTAATGTTTATTTATTTTTGAAAGACAGAGAGACTGAGCATGAGCAGGGGAGGGTCAGAGAGAGAGAGAGACAGACGGATCTGAAGCAGGCTCCAGGCTCTGAGCTGTGAGCACAGAGCCCAAAGTGGGGCTCAAACTCACAAATCATTACATCATGTCCTGAGCTGTAGTCAACCACTTACCCTACTGAGCCACCCAGGCACCCCTAGTCTATCTTCTCTGGATGGAATACTAACTATTGAATACAACACATACATTTCTTCGCAATTTGAAGGCATTATTTGCCACATAGTCAACATTTGTTTCATAGTTTTCTCAAAATGCCATTTTCCTGATATCAATAATATATTTGTGTGACATTAAAAAGGTACCAATATGGAATATTCATTTCAGTTGCAACAGTGACTACAACACTGTGATCCACAAGTTGCCTGATAGGACTATCTAAGATTCATCTTTTAAAAAAATTTTTTGTTTCTGGTTGTGAAGACTTCATATTTTACACCAGTGAGGAAATACTGCCACAAAAATACTAATGGGTCTAACTCCAGGGTCTTTGCAACAAAAAGAGGCCTATGAAGGTGTTCAGCTGACCTATACAACTAGCCAAAGGATTACCTTCCTATGTGTGAAACATGAAGCTAAAATAGCATGAGTTGACTCCTCTAGAAAGCAGCAATACATGAAGCTTTGGGTGGAAAAGGCTAAACAGGGGGGGAAACAGAGATTGGAGAACAGTATGTATAAT
>NW_021917528.1:0-1100 GCF_006229205.1 Suricata suricatta | reverse complement strand
CTCACCGACTGAGCCCCAGGTGCCCGGGGAGTTTCGCTGTTCAAGGAGAGGCTGTGTAGACTTGCCCCGGTCCAGGCTGAGGCCTGGCTTGGCTGCAGGTCTATGCAGCCTCTGAAGGTCTGAGTGTCTGCTGCCCTCAGGGCCGGCTCTCTGCAGTCAGGGCCGGCGGCAGGCCTTGTCTGGGAGCGTCCGCTGACACCCATTTTGTTAGGAACACACTGGCCCGTGCTCATCGCTGGGACACGCCACACTCTTAGGCGCAGAGTTCAGCCCAAACCCATCCACATCTTTGGAAGCAGGAGGAGAGACTGTTTGCAAGAGCAGTCCCCTGGCTGAAGTGGCCTCGATGGCCAGGGACAGGACCCCAGGCTGCAGAGGGCCGTGTGGGTATGGGGGATGGAGGGCGGGGGAGGGGCAGTCACCCACAGGGCCACGGAGGCGCTCCCTCCACGCCGCTGCACTCAGGGACAGACGGTCCACGTGACAGAGTGAGGAATCAGGAAAGTCAAGGTTGAGATAGGTGCAGGTCCAGGAAGCCCAGTCCGGGTCGTCAGGCTGTGGGGAAGGGCTGGCTCCTGGGAGGACGAGATTCCAAAGTCTGGAGCCTTCTAACCAGGGTGCTGGGTGGCGTCTGGGCCCAGTTCCCTCGGCGCCGTCGCGGGGGCAGGTCCTGGGACTGTCCTTGTATTCCAGTGAGGGGACCCGGGTAGGGCCCCTGCAGCTGTGCTAGCAGAGCGCTCCTCCAGTCCCAGCACAGGCCACCGGGACCTGCACCGTGGGGACGCGGGACTCTGCCTGGCTGTCTGTGCACATTGAGGACCCCCAGGCCCCTTCTCTGGAGCGTCGGGTCAAGGGGTGCGGGGGCGAGGGCCCTGGCGATTTTGATGCACGGGGTCTTACGGGAAACACTGGGGGAGCTTTAAGGAGAGCCCCCCCTCCCTGGCCTCAGGTGAGCAGTTTCACCAGAGATGGGTGGACAGTGGATGGACAGCTCCCTTGAGGCCTGAGACGCTGTGGTCACTAGCTGCCGTGGGGCCACTGGGGGCCAGTTTGCGCCACACCCTTTTGCAAGTGTCTTCAGCTGTCCTGGGGCAGGGGGG
>NW_021917527.1:0-1100 GCF_006229205.1 Suricata suricatta | reverse complement strand
AAAAAAGTCAACATCTTGTCCTCAGCTGGATCTCTGCCTCTTGCCTCTTGCACCCTCTTGTGGGACACTGCAAGGAAGTGAATGGTGGGGAGATTTTGTTTTATAACCCAGGTTTTAACTCTACCCAAGTCTCAGGTTCCTTCTTCTCCTTCCTCGGTCCTCTTCCTGAGCTCATTCCAGAGCCAGGTACTCAGAGATCCCAGAAGGAGCTGCCTCTCAATCCCCATGATAATCATGCTAAATATTTCCAAGTAGTGGGGTCTAGCCACCAAAAAGACATAACACTGTAAACATTTATGCTCCAAATGTGGTAGCACCCAAATATATAAATCAATTAATCACAAATATAAAGAAACTTATTGATAATAATACCATAATAGTAGGGGTCTTCAACACCCCACTTACAGCAGTGGACAGATCATCTAAACAGAAAATCAACAAGGAAACAATGGCTTTGAATAACAGACTGGTTGGGATGGATTTAACAGATATGTTCAGAACATTTCATCTTAAAACAGTGGACTATACATTCTTCTCCAGTGCACACAGAATGTTCTCCAGAACATACCACATACTGGGACACAAATCAGCCCTCAGCAAGTACGGAAAGATCAGGATCATATCGTGCATATTTTCAGACCACAACACTATGAAATTCAAAATCAACCACAAGAAAAAATGTGGAAAGATAACAAATACATGGACACTAAAGGACACCCTACTAAAGAACAGGTGGAATAACCAATAACTTGAGGAAATTCAAAAGTACATGGAAGACAATGAAAATGATACCACCACAACCCAAAACTTCTGGGACCCAGCAAAGGTGGTGATAAGAGGGAAGTATATATACCAATCCAGGCCTTCCTAAAGAAGGAAGAAAAGGCTCAGACACAACCTAACCTTATACCTCAAAGAGCTGGAAATAGAACAGCAAATAAACCCCAAACCAGCAGAAGACAGGAAATAATAAAGATTCCAGCCAAAATCAATGCTATTGAAACCAAAAAACCAGTAGAACAGATCAATGAAACCAGAAGCTGATTCTTTGAAAGAATTCACAAAATTGATAAAGCACTAGCCAGTTTGATTTAAAAAAA
>NW_021917526.1:0-1100 GCF_006229205.1 Suricata suricatta | reverse complement strand
AAAATGGCTCCCCTTCATCACACCAGCCTTATTTTGATTACACACTAATCACCCTAAAGGAATGTTTCAATTGTACACAGCTTCCAGTTCCCCCAAATAGTCATGTTCTCTGTTACCTTAAACCTTTGTATATTCTGTTCTCTTGACCTTAAGATTTCTCCCATCTGACTGCTCTCTAAAAAAAAAACAAGGATGTATGCATAGTTTATACAGAGAAAGTATTGGATGGTCGTTTATTATTTCTAGTGTTCATGTAACTTAAAAATAGAATTCTTGTTTACCTGTTGAACGTTTCTAAATGATTTATTATGTGACATGATACAATCATACAAAGTGAAAGCCAGAAAGACTTAGAGTTTATCCAGCCCAACCTTTTAATTTTGCCCATGAAGAAACCAAGTCCTCCATAGAGTGTCCAGTATCTGTGTTTTTCTTAACTGGGTGGCAGGCAAGGGAGGGAGGTGATAAACCAGCTGCCATAAGCTGCCTCTACTACTCTGGGAAGAATAAAGAGGGATAAACTGACCTTCTTGTGAAATATACATACGCACCTACAGAAATTCTGACAGCTCAAATAGTATGATAGATTTAAAAAAGAATACAATAGAAGTTGGGACTGGAGTTTTAAAAATGTCATTCTTGTGTAGTTCTGCCTTGGGACGGTAGTGGAGACGGTGATGCTGGTGGTGATGATAAGATGATGACAGTCGTGGTGCAGGTCATGATTGGTGGTGGATCTAGATTTTGTATGGCCTAAAGCTAAAAGCCACTGACAGAATGGGAAAAGATAGTTGCAAATGACATATCAGATAAAGGGCTAGTATCTAAAATATAC
This sequence comes from Suricata suricatta, assembly GCF_006229205.1. Lineage (NCBI taxonomy): Eukaryota > Metazoa > Chordata > Mammalia > Carnivora > Herpestidae > Suricata > Suricata suricatta. Next base: position 265 of record NW_021917526.1, on the reverse strand, counting down.
AAGGAACTCCCCAAACTTCACACCTACAAAACAAATAACCCAGTGAAGAAATGGGCAGAAGACATCAACAGACACTTCTCCAAAGAGGACATCCAGATGGCCTACAGGCACATGAAACGATGCTCAACATCACTCATCATCAGGGAAACACAAATCAAAACCACACTGAGATATCACCTCACACCAGTCAGAGTGGCTAAAATGAACAAATCAAGAGACTATAGATGCTGGCGAGGGTGTGGAGAGATGGGCACCCTCCTACACT
>NW_021917525.1:0-1100 GCF_006229205.1 Suricata suricatta | reverse complement strand
TCTCAACCCAATCCTACTTCTTGAAAGAAAAATGTTAACTTCTGCTGCTACAAAATTATGCTAATAATGTCATCTTTCTCTCTGGATTGTTTTGATAATGAACAACACCTTTCCTCAAAGGGAATACATTTCAATATATACCTGTTGTAGGCACTGGACTAGATATTCTGCTTATGTTATTTGATTTAAAACTTTTTTTAAGAAATTATAGAGAGCTGAGTGTATTAACAGTCATAAAAATCTTTTTAAGAAACATACTATTTATAGCAGGGAACCAAAGCCTTTCTTTGAGGAGAGATTTGTTTGTTTGTTTCTCAGGCTTAGAGCCTGGTGGAGTAGGGTATGTGCTGAATAGGACATTTCTCGAAGGAAGCCAGGAGACAGCTGGCTTCCAAGCACAATGCTCCTTTACCTGTGAGGTCCTGGCAAAGCCCCGTGAAACCTTCAGCAGCCAACCTGACAATCTAGAGGCAGGTCGCAGGCTCCCATCTGGGCTTCTTGGAGCTAAAGGCTATTGGCGATCACCAGAGATACCATTTTCCTGTTTTTCCTTGATCATCTTTTTGTAGTAGCAGAATAGATTGACCGTTGGTTGGCAAATAATGGCCGATAGGCCAAATCCAGCCTTATGCCTCTTTTTGTATGACCTATGGGCTAAAAATAGATTTTACATTTTTAGATTCTTTTTTTTTTTCTCATGTAGATATCCACTTGTTCCAGCATGTTTGTTGAAAAGACTGCCTTTTCTCCATTGTTCTTGCTTTTGCTTCTTTGTCAAAGATCAGTTGACTTTACTTACATGGGTCTATTTCTAGTCTCTCTACTCTATCCCATGGATCTATTTGTCTGTTTTTTCTGCCAATACCACATTGTAGCTTTAGTGTAGGTCTTGAAGTTGGATAGTGCCAGGCCTCTGACTTTTGTCTCCTTTGATATTCTGTTGGCTATTCTGGATCTTTTGCCTTTTCATGTAAACCTTTTTAAAAAATTTTTTTATATCTTTATTTTGAGGGACAGAGAGCAAGAGGGGGAGGGGCAGAGAGAAAGGGAGACACAGAATCTGAAACAGGCTCCAGGCTCTGAGCTGTCAGCACAGAGCC
>NW_021917524.1:0-1100 GCF_006229205.1 Suricata suricatta | reverse complement strand
TATGACCAACGAAATTGGAAATTACATTCTCTTACTACCTTCTAACTCTCACATCACACTAAAGTTTCACCAATTGTCCCAATAAGATCCTTTGTAGTAGAAGAAAATAGCCCCAAATCACATTATTTGTTGCCATATCTCCTTCAGTGTGCAATAGTAAATGCCCCTTGTACAGACTCTCTCCTCAACCATCCCGCCCCAAGACTCCTTGCCAGCCATCATGGTCTCTGCATTCTGCATGTACCCCCTTCTTACTCCTCTCAGGTTCTAAAACCCCTCACAATGCCATGCCCACTCAATGGTTTAAATTCTTTGGAAAGGTGGAAAACAAAGAAAACTAATCTGATAAAGAAAGATCCTGAAGTTGGGCCAGGTGAATCCCTACTCAGGTTTTAGACCAATTTTAAAAGGGTGACATCGTTTTTGAATAGAGATTTCAAAGTTGAGGAGGTAAAGAGGAAATAGCAAAGATGGAGAAGGAATGGCCAGTGAGGTAGAGGACCTCTCCCTGAAGCCAAATAAAGTGTCTGAAGGAGGATGAAAAAAATCAGAGATGTTCACTATTGCTAGCACATCAAGTAGAATGAGAACTGAGAAGAGTTCTATCAATCTCTCCGTATTTAGCAATCTGGACATCATGAGTTGACCCTGACAAGAACAGTTGTGGTAGAGAGCAGATTCAATAGAAAAGGAAGGGGAGTAGAAGGCAGTATGTATAAACAACTACTTGGAAGAACTTTGCTCTAAATGAGGCAGTGAAATAGGACAGAGCTGGAAGGGAAATTTAGGATTCGATGGGGTTTGTTCTTTTGCTTTGTTTTCACATTTTTATTTGTTGTTGTTTTTTTTATAAGATGGAAGCAATGGCAGCATGTTGAATACTCATGGGAATGACCCAACAGACAGGTAAAATTTGTGGTTCAGAAGAAGTAGGGAGAGCTGCTGGAGTGAAGACCTTGCATAGCGGGTGGGGTGGGCTCTGCTATGGACGTGGACGGGCTGGCCTGCAATTGGAAGGTGGACTGTTCATCCTTAGTATCACAGAAGAATAAATGGGCACAGGTGCAGGTAAGTCAATAGATGCCACAAGGTGAGTCCAG
>NW_021917523.1:0-1100 GCF_006229205.1 Suricata suricatta | reverse complement strand
GTCTAGCTTTACACTTCTGCATGTTCTGTCCTGGTCTCCCAGCACCATCTGTTAAAGAGGCTGTCTTTCTTTTTTTTCATTGGATACCCTTTTCTGCTTTGTCAAAGATTAATTGGCCATACACTTGTGGGTCCAGTTCTGGACTCTCTATTTTATTCCACTGGTCTAAGTGTCTGTCTTTATGCCAATACCATAGTGTCTTGATGATGACAGCTTTGTGGTAGAGACTAATGTCTGAAATTGTGATGCCTCCTGTTTTGGGCTCTTCCTCAATATTATTTTGGCTATTCGGGGTCTTTTGTGGTTCCTCACACATTTTAGGACCTTTGTTCTAGCTTTGAGAAGAATGTTGGTGCAATTTTGATGGGGATTGCATTCAATGTGTAGATTGCTCTGGGTAATAATGACATGTTAACAATGTTTATTCTGGGGCACCTGGGTGGCTCAGTCGGTTAAGTCTCCGACTTCAGCTCAGGTCAGATCTCACGTTCGTGGGTTCGAGCCCCGCATCAGGCTCAGTGCTGACAGTTAGCTCAGAGCCTGGAGCCTGTTTCTGGTTCTGTGTCTCCTCCTTACTCTGCCTCTCCCCCTCTCATGCTCTCTCTCTGTATCAAAAATAAATAAATCATTAAAAAAATTTAAAAAAACAAAAAAAAATCCCAACAATGTTTATTCTTCCAATCCATGAGCATGGAATGTTTTTCATTTCTTGGTGTCTTCTTCAATTTTCTTTGTAAGTTTTCTATAGTTTTCATCATACAGATCTTTTATATCTTTGGGTAGGTTTATTCCTAAGGATTTTATGTTTTTCGTGCAATTATGAATGGGATCAGTCTCTTCATGTCTCTATCTGTTGCTTCATTGTTGGTGTATAGAAATGCAACTGATTCTGCACGTCAATTTTGTCCCCTGCGACTTTGCTGAATTCATGGATTAGTTCTAGTAGGGTTCTGGTGGAGTCTGTCAGGTTTACCAAGGAGAGTGTCATGTCGTCTGCAAAAAGTGAAAGATTGACTTTTTCCTCGCAAATTCTGATGCCTTTTCTTTCCTATTGTTGTCTGATTCCAAATGCTAGGACTTCCAGCACTATGTTAAACAAT
>NW_021917522.1:0-1100 GCF_006229205.1 Suricata suricatta | reverse complement strand
TGTATTCAAATTGACATGGCAGAGAAATCCTATCAGATGAGGAATTTGTGAAAGGAAGTTTGAGAACACCTGCTGAAATTCATTAGAACATCTGGCTTGAGCCCCATAAATTCACTGGACACCACGGATAAGCATAATTAAGTCCCAGTTACCTCATGGAAGTAATATTTTATGATAATATGAACCTCACTGTAAATTAATGGTATGGTTTGACATTATTTCAGGAATAATGCCTAATGAATAATGCCAAATGAAGACTAGATTATTTTAAGGTATTTTTCATTTCCCTTTTTACATGAAAAGAAATTTTATTTTTATTAATGCTACCTTTTAGATATTATAACAGAGCATGTTACCACATATATTACCACAGAAACATGTTTAAGTCACTAATTTATACCAGACCACTTTTATAAACAAAATTTCACTCACAAACAGAAGGTCAGCCCATACTTGTGGCATTAAGCTATAGTTGGACTGTGCCACTATAGTTTTTTGTCAGCTTTATATTTGTGCCTAACTTCTCCTTTTCTTGGCAAAATATCAGATATTACATTTGGTTGCTTAATGGTTGGCTAACAGGATGAAATAGAAGAGCCTCCTGATAATGGTCCTTAGATTTTTTAATCTGTCCTGAAAAGGCATTCTTATCTACAGAATTGGAGATTTCAGCAGATACTAACCATAGTTGTGCTTTAGAGTTATCTGATGCTGGGGAACATTTTATTTTTAAGTACAATTTCTAGGTTCCCTTTTAACACCTTCTGAATTAATATCATCAGCAGCAGAAAGTCTCAGGAATCTGGAGTTTCTTTAAAGACCCCAGTAGGATAATTCTCTGCCCTACATCACCTCTAGTCGCCAATTCATCCTCCTATATAAAAAAAAGTTGACTCCAATCATGTAAAAATGTACTTATTAACCTGTAAAATTCAGTTGCTGGATTTAAGATGTTTTCATTTTGATCTTTTCTAACACATATAAAATAAGTATATAAAGCTTAAATGATGATTTGTTCTTAATTTACTTAGAGATGAGATAGACCTCAGAACTTTCAGGATGTGATAACTAAGCTATCTATAAAGGATGGATAACATATA
>NW_021917521.1:0-1100 GCF_006229205.1 Suricata suricatta | reverse complement strand
GTAAGTCACCAGACATGCTTGGATAAGTGATGGGCATTTCCTCCTTTTCACCTCCTGCTTGAAAATCACTATTATGTCTAGAATAATCCTCAACTTTGGAGACATATTAGAATATCTCCAGGAGAAAATTAGACCCAAAACACTTTTCTATTGTCAGAAGTCTCTACCACATACCATCCAGTGTCCTCTTACTGCTCCCTATTTGCAGTTTCCTTATTTCCTAAAATCTCCTTCATTGCACCTTCCGGAATGGCCCATTGACACCAACTCACTGTGTGTTCCCCAACTCCTTCTCGGTGTGCACCACATCCGTCTCCTTGATGACACCGCTTCTTCCGTGGCCTCCTAAGTGAACATGGAGTTCTCTCCTACCCAGTGTCCTTTGAGCTTCAACAGGGCAAGAGGGAAAAATCAGAGAAATCAGTTGGTATATTTATCAGTTTGGTGTTACATTTATAAATTAGGATTAACTGATATCTTTTGGTGTTAAATCTACATATCCCAAAATACTGAAAGCATTATCATTTTTTCAAGTCTCCTTTTGGTTTTTGTTTTTTTTTTTTTTCAGAACAATTTTAGTTTTTGTCACCTCACTCTAGTTAAGCATATTTAAAGGTATTTTATTTTACCTTGTCATTTTAAATGGGGTTTACTCTTCACTGTGTTGTCTAGGGAGATACTTTTATATGTAGAGATGATTGATTTATAAATTAATTTTATGTGTAGCTGAACCCACAATTCTTGCTCTTTAAACACTTAACTTGGCTAATTGTGTTAGTTAATACTTCAAATAAAATGTAAGTAGTAAAGATAATAGTGAACATTTTTGTATTTTTTATCATAGGAGGAATATCTCTTTTTCTCCCTAAGCTGTGGGATTTTAAGTAAAGATAAACATTTTATCATGTTAAAGAAATACTAACCAGTTTTAACTTTTATTTAGTCACTTGAAAATCAAGAAAAGATGTTAAATTTTATGACACACTTTTCCAGCATCTATGGAGATTTATCATGTGGGGTTTATCTTTGGACATCATATGGCGACTTTTACTAGGATGCTTCTTCATGTTGAATAATATCTGTATTCTTGCAATAAATGC
>NW_021917520.1:0-2182 GCF_006229205.1 Suricata suricatta | reverse complement strand
CACCCTGACCCCCGCCATAATCCCAGCCAGGATTCTTCCTTCTCCCCCCACCGAAATTGAAAACTAATCTTAACATCTTAACGTGGAAATGCAAAAGACACGATATGAAAAATCATTTTGCAAAACGAGGACCAAAGTTGCAGGTTTCTCTTGTTGACTGAAAGGCTTTCAATCACGATCAACCAGGACGGAGGTCGTGCCAAAAGCACGGTTGTACAAGTCAGCAGAACTAACCGAGAGTCTAGAAGCAACACGGGACACAAATAGCCCATCGCTTTTCAACAAAAGTGCCAGGTAGTTCGATGATGGAAAGTGTAGTCTTTTCAACAAATAGTTCAGGGGCCCTGGATGATTCTCCACAGACTGCCTAAGCCTGTGCTGCCTGGCCAGACGGCCACACCTGAGAACAGGGCCCGGCCGGCCTCTCCCCGCTGCACCTGCGCTGACTGCGTCCTCCCCCGCCCGCGACGACTGAGCCCGGCGTCCCTACAGCGTTCTGACAATCAGGGCCGTCCTGGAAACCCGCCTGGGTACCGGAAGCGGCGCCCCGGCAACGTTGGTACTACTTGGACGGAAAGGTGAATTCGTCTTAACGTACCTGCGAGACCCAGAAAGCTGAGGCCACACTTTGAATCAAATGGCTTAGCAAGACAAAGAGGACTTCGTTTCCAGTTTCTCCGATTTAGAGTCCTCCTAGGATTCAGTAAAAGTGCGTGTTCAGTTCTTCCACAGAAATGGTGGGCGGCTCTGAAAAGAGCCCTTGGGTTTAGAGAGTAATGCAGATGATTAATTCAGGCCTTACTTGCCCTTGGCCTTGTGGTGGCTCTCGGTCTTCTTGGGCAGCAGCACGGCCTGAATGTTGGGCAGCACGCCGCCCTGCGCGATGGTGACGCGGCACAGCAGCTTGTTGAGCTCCTCGTCGTTGCGGATGGCCAGTTGCAGGTGGCGCGGGATGATGCGCCTCTTCTTGTTGTCGCCGTTGCCCGCCAGCTCCAGGATCTCGGCCTTCAGGTACTCGAGCACGGCCGCCAGGTACACGGGCGCGCTGGCGCCCACCCGCTCGGCTTAGTTGCCTTTGCGGAGCAGGCGGTGGACGGGACCGACCGGAAACTGCCGCCCGGCCAGAGAAGACCTAGTCTTGGCCTTGGAGTGAGCCTTGCTTCCCGCGTCCGGACGTCCCGGTAACAAATGCACTTAATGTACGTAGTGAAAGAAATACGAGACCAGCGCTTTTTATAACCCTTGTTGGGCGGAAAACGCAGACTTTACATTGGTTAAGGTTGCGGCTTTGTTTTATCCAATGAGAATGCAACTTCGCATCTCTCGCACTGTGATTGGACAGAACTAACTACTGACGTCATAAGGAATAGTCAACAATCAGAACTAGGGCTGTAACTTACACCTTATTTGCATAAAGGCTTCTATAGAAAGAGGACACGTTGCACTTTACTCATTCTATTTTTTTTATTTTTCTGCACCACGTCTGGTGTTCTGGCAGCCATGCCTGAGCCGGCCAAGGTCGCTCCAGCACCAAAGAAGGGCTCCAAGAAGGCGGTGACCAAGGCGCAGAAGGATGGCAAGAAGCGCAAGCGCAGCCGCTAGGAGAACTACTCGGTGTCCGTGTACAGGTGCTGAAGCAGGTGCACCGCGACACCCGCATCTCGTCCAAGGCCATGGGCATCAGGAACTCGTTCGTCAACGACATCTTCGAGCGCATCGCGGGCGAGGCGTCGCGCCTGGCGCATTACAAGAAGCGCTCGACCATCACGTCGCGGGAGATCCAGAGGGCAGTCCGCCTGCTGCTGCCCGGCGAGCTGGCCAACCACACCGTGTCCTGGGGAACCGAGGCCGTCACCAAGTACACCAACTCCAAGTGAGTGTGCTGGGAGGCAGGATCCAACCCAAAGGCTCTTTTCAGAGCCACTTAAGTTTTTGCCCAGGAAGAGCTGGTGCACTTTGCTTATCACTAGAGAAGTGGGTACTCCGTGTAGGTGACGGCTTCCCGAACCACGTTCTCCTCTTACCCCTTGAGCACCCCGCGAGTCTCCTCATAGATGAGGTGGGGAGTTGGCGCTTGGCGTCACGCGCGCTGGGCAGCCCCCTGGTGGCTGGCTTGCTGACACCCTGGATGTGGTTTGTGCAGCATGGTGGCGCTCAGCATCCCCCTTCCAGGTGCCTCCTC
>NW_021917519.1:0-1101 GCF_006229205.1 Suricata suricatta | reverse complement strand
CCCTCCCGGCCCGGGATGCCTCACCCCCAGGCCTCCAACCGGCAGCACAGCCGAGTCCTCTGCGCCCGCCAGGAAAGCGGCAGCGCCAGCCAGGAGGGCGGGCGTCCCAGGCCGGGTCCAACAGGGCACGTGTCCTCCGGGGGGTCCCACCGCCCTCAGCGGTACACGGAAAGCACGTCGGCAACTCAGGAACCGATGGCCGTCCCATTCCGAGCCAACGGACTGGGCCGGGAGACCACCAGTCAACGGGCGCAGCCCGAGTGCCCAGGCCTCGGGAACAGCGGGGGCCTCGGGCAGGCGCTGAGGGGACGTGCGCCCGGGCAGGTCCCCGGGCGCCTCCGGGTCCCGCAGGGAGTGGCCACCAGGCCCTGGCGATTGGAGTTCAGTCACGGAAAATCTGAGGAATTCAGACTGGTAAATACGGGAGGAGACCCACCATGTCTATCACCCGAAGTACAGCCCGGAGACGCGTCCACAGCTGCGCTCCGCCCTTCCCTGCACACGGTCTCCGCTCAGCTTTTCCAGGGCTGCGGCTGCCCCGTAAAGACGAATTTGTATGCTGTCGAGATCGGACGCTGGAAATGCGAGTTCTCCGATTTACGACAGCACTCGGAGCCGCGTTCCAGGAAGGTGCGCACGGGGCTGCGGGACGGCGCTGCCGCGGGAGCGGGCCTCACCCCTGCTGGCTGCGGGCCCTTCCGACAAGCAGCGGCCCCGGGAGCGCCGTCCACGCAGAAAGGATGTGCTCCACGCCGGGAATCAGGTCCTCCGGATGCACATCTCAAATGAAATCGGCAGGCGCAGAGTACGGGCGTGTGAGGGCTCCTGACACTCTGGGGAGCATTGTCACGGGGGGCTCGTGGTCCACGCCACAGCCCGCGTCTTCCCGGACCGCCGGCCACACTGACCTCGCCCCCTCCACTTGCCGCGAACACACAAACAGCTCAGGAAAATGAGGCTTAATGTGCATTTCCGTGTCTCGTGGTGAAGGGCGGTCCTTGTGATGGCGCCTCGAGGCCGTTCTTGACTCGCGTGGTCCCCAGCGGCGGCCGCACCGAGCGGGAGGGGTGCTCCTCGCCCGGGAAGGGCCCTCGCTGGCCG
>NW_021917518.1:0-1101 GCF_006229205.1 Suricata suricatta | reverse complement strand
ATTTTAGTATAGAAGTAAATGGTGTTTTAGTCACAAAAACTAATGTTAAATTACTGATTATTTGCTATTGCCAGGCACAGTAGTTTTTAAGGATGATTCTACTTAAGTCAGCATGGCTGTCATTGATGACTTACAGCCTACCCTCTTGTTCTAAAGCCAAGGAGTCTGAAGCTAGAAGAGGTTGAAGAGACTCCTTGAGAAGCTAGTTCAAGTGCGCCAGTGGAAGAATGTAGCTAGTCTGAACCCAGTGTCTCCGGCTCTGTAAAGAAGCCTGTCTCTGAACCACCACCCTTGGTTGCTATTTTATGGGACTAGTGATGATTCCAAAATTGCTCAGCTGCCTTTTGTCTTTTGGAGTTAAGACTCTTCTCCTCTGTGATCAGTGGGAGGGCAAAAAGTCAAAGCGGGCACATCGCACAGTTGCTAAGTGCTCTGGTGTGGAAAAATCTTGTCGATGCTAAAAGAACCAGAAAGAAGGCCTTTATTAGGAAAAACAAATACCAAAAAGCTATCCTTTCCTAAACCCTGGGACTACCTTAAGATCTATTGTTCTTGTCTTTTTATTTTTTTTAAGAGTCAGGATGGATTTATTACTTACGTATGTGTGTATCCAGTTAACTACACCCGTAAGGTGCTACCTCTGTTCGCGCTGCCATAAATCAATGAGAGACTGTTAATAGTAACACCGGCTTAATCATTCTGATGCCTCTTTTGTGCTAATGGGGACTGTAAAAATAGATGGAGGTGTGAAGAAATGTGTTTTCTGAAAGTTGCCAGGCTTGGATGAGCAGAGCATGGACCTGGAAAGTGAGGCCATCAAAGCCACTGGAATGTGATAATGGTAACCGCTCAGTCACCTCGCTTCTGCAGGGCTCTTACCCAGCCCTGCTTTCCCTTGCACACAGCCCCGTGAGGCCGGCATTCAGGGCTCCGCCTTCGGGTAAGGATGCCCTGACAGCCTCCTTAGTCAAGAGTTCTCTTCTCCTCCAGCTCAACTCCCCGTCCTCATGGACACCTGCCTGGCATTGGCCAATTTGTAGCCCGCTCCTCACCAATGATGCTTCATGGAGATACCTGTCACCCCCTTGGACCCTTGAACCC
>NW_021917517.1:0-1101 GCF_006229205.1 Suricata suricatta | reverse complement strand
ATTTTAGTATAGAAGTAAATGGTGTTTTAGTCACAAAAACTAATGTTAAATTACTGATTATTTGCTATTGCCAGGCACAGTAGTTTTTAAGGATGATTCTACTTAAGTCAGCATGGCTGTCATTGATGACTTACAGCCTACCCTCTTGTTCTAAAGCCAAGGAGTCTGAAGCTAGAAGAGGTTGAAGAGACTCCTTGAGGAGCTAGTTCAAGTGCGCCAGTGGAAGAATGTAGCTAGTCTGAACCCAGTGTCTCCGGCTCTGTAAAGAAGCCTGTCTCTGAACCACCACCCTTGGTTGCTATTTTATGGGACTAGTGATGATTCCAAAATTGCTCAGCTGCCTTTTGTCTTTTGGAGTTAAGACTCTTCTCCTCTGTGATCAGTGGGAGGGCAAAAAGTCAAAGCGGGCACATCGCACAGTTGCTAAGTGCTCTGGTGAGGAAAAATCTTGTCGATGCTAAAAGAACCAGAAAGAAGGCCTTTATTAGGAAAAACAAATACCAAAAAGCTATCCTTTCCTAAACCCTGGGACTACCTTAAGATCTATTGTTCTTGTCTTTTTATTTTTTTTAAGAGTCAGGATGGATTTATTACTTACGTATGTGTGTATCCAGTTAACTACACCCGTAAGGTGCTACCTCTGTTCGCGCTGCCATAAATCAATGAGAGACTGTTAATAGTAACACTGGCTTAATCATTCTGATGCCTCTTTTGTGCTAATGGGGACTGTAAAAATAGATGGAGGTGTGAAGAAATGTGTTTTCTGAAAGTTGCCAGGCTTGGATGAGCAGAGCATGGACCTGGAAAGTGAGGCCATCAAAGCCACTGGAATGTGATAATGGTAACCGCTCAGTCACCTCGCTTCTGCAGGGCTCTTACCCAGCCCTGCTTTCCCTTGCACACAGCCCCGTGAGGCCGGCATTCAGGGCTCCGCCTTCGGGTAAGGATGCCCTGGCAGCCTCCTTAGTCAAGAGTTCTCTTCTCCTCCAGCTCAACTCCCCGTCCTCATGGACACCTGCCTGGCATTGGCCAATTTGTAGCCCGCTCCTCACCAATGATGCTTCATGGAGATACCTGTCACCCCCTTGGACCCTTGAACCC
>NW_021917516.1:0-1101 GCF_006229205.1 Suricata suricatta | reverse complement strand
CATCTGACAGGTGCTTTGGCAGGTACGGTTCCTGGGAGGGAGCTCATGAGGGAGCCCTGGGAGCAGAGCTCCGCTGGCTACTCCCCGTTTTCCCAGGGAGGAGGCGTGGGGAGATTCCAGGGACATCACCGTCAATGGGCAATGGAAACTGAGACCTTTCTCCCTCCCCCGTGAGGAGGGGTCCTTCTGTGAACATGACCTCTCCCTTCAGTAGGCAGACCTCAGCATCTGTCTCCCTTTGCTCCCTGGGGCTCCTAAGCTACTGCCAAGAGCCCAGAGGAGCCTGTGTGCCCCCAACCCCCACCCTACCTAGTCAGCATTTGGATGCTTCTTTGGAGAGCCAGGACTGCCTAACTTTGCACTGCGCTGTGCCCTTTCCAATCCTAGTCCAGTCCAGGCAGGGCTGACTGGGGCATGGCCAGGCGCCTCGCTGGTGGGCTGACGCACTGCTGGTGAGAGGCCCCCTGTGGGTCTCTCTGCGTGAAGTCCTCGGCCTGCCTGGGGTCCTCCCTCCCTCCCTTCTGGGCCTCTCTTCCCGCTAGGGCACCCTTTGAGTGCCTCCACCCTCGGGGCTTGCTCTGTTGGGGAGGAGCCTGTGGTGGGTGCCCCCACCCTGCACGCCACGGGTATGACCTTGGGCCCCAGTCTCTGCCTCCAGCTGCCCACCAGTGGCTTCCCTACAGAAAGTCATGTCTATTCCTGGGCTCTGGACACGGCTCAGTCCCCTGCCTCCCACCCATTCTGGCTGCCAGCACCTTGACTCTGCCACCTCCTGGCTTCCGCCATTGTCCTCGAGGGCTGCTGCAGCTCAGCCACCACGCTCACCTGCCTGCCGTGTCTCCAGCTGTTTGCTGGGATTAATAATAGCCTGTTTCCGAAGCAAGGTGACTCTTGCTATTGTCCTACTTTCCATCAGATTCTCTCACCGGTTATAATAAAGCACCTTATTTCTGGAGGTTTTGGTTTGGACCCTTTTAAACTTCTCTGAAACACCTGGCATCTTGGATTTTTGATTGACCTGCTGTGGCAGAAGTTCAGGTTTCACCTCGCGGTTTGTGCTGATGGGCCGTCCCAGGCCGTCTTTACCCCTCGGCCTGGAGG
>NW_021917515.1:0-1101 GCF_006229205.1 Suricata suricatta | reverse complement strand
GCACCATATGTCATTAGGGAAATACAAATCAAAACAATGAGGCATCACTCACACACCTCTTAGAATGTACTGAGTCCAAAACTTGCACCAAATGCTAAAGAGGCTAAAGAGGCAACAGGAGCACTCATGCTCTGCTGAAAGGGGAACGCAAAATAGTCCCACTCTGGAAAACAGTGATGATTTTTTATAAAACTAAACCTTCTCATGGTGCATGATCTAGCAATCACATTTCATGGTACTTACCAAATCAATCAAAAACTTACATCCACACAAAAATCTGTACCTAAGTGTTTATAGCACCTTTATTTATAATTGCCAAAACTTGGAGGCAATCAAAATGTCCTTCACCAAGTGAAGAGATTAAAACAAAACCCCAAAACTATAGTACATCCATTCAATGGAATATGACTCCGGGATTAAAAAAAAAAAAAAGGAGCTATTAAGCCACAAAAAGACATGGAGAAGTCTTAAATGCATACTGCTAAGCAAAAGAAGCCAATCTGGAAAGGCTACATATCAATGATACGATATTCTGGAAAATTATGGAGACAGTAGAAATAATGAGTGGTTGCCAGAGGTTTGGGAGAAAGAAAGGCAGGGATGGATGGGAGGAGCATAGCAGAGATTCGGGGCAGTGCAGCTGTAATTCTGAAAGGGACTCTAATGGTAGGTACATTCATTTTATATTTGCCAAGACCTGTAGAATATACAACACAGAGGGTAAGCCCTAATGTAAGCTACAGACTTCAATTGATAACGTATCAACATTAGCTCATCGAGTGTAACACATGCATCTCACTAATGCAAGATGTTCGAGAGAGAGGCACGTGGGGGCAGCGGGTGAGAGCACATAAGGGAAGGATGTGCTTTTGGATCAACACTTTGTAAACCTAAAACTGCTCCCCCCCCGCCCCCCAAGAAAGTCTATTAATGTAAAAGAACTATCTAGGTGGTTTTCTCATATCCATGTAAGTAGCTGACGGGTATTTCTGTGATGATGTAAATAATGAGGACGAAAACATAAATAGGAGGACTTTAGGTTACATTCCAGGTGAATTTTTGACTCCCGTGATTTTGAGAAGGTTTTAAATGGCACTCTAG
>NW_021917514.1:0-1101 GCF_006229205.1 Suricata suricatta | reverse complement strand
CATCTGACAGGTGCTTTGGCAGGTACGGTTCCTGGGAGGGAGCTCATGAGGGAGCCCTGGGAGCAGAGCTCCGCTGGCTACTCCCCGTTTTCCCAGGGAGGAGGCGTGGGGAGATTCCAGGGACATCACCGTCAATGGGCAATGGAAACTGAGACCTTTCTCCCTCCCCCGTGAGGAGGGGTCCTTCTGTGAACATGACTTCTCCCTTCAGTAGGCAGACCTCAGCATCTGTCTCCCTTTGCTCCCTGGGGCTCCTAAGCTACTGCCAAGAGCCCAGAGGAGCCTGTGTGCCCCCAACCCCCACCCTACCTAGTCAGCATTTGGATGCTTCTTTGGAGAGCCAGGACTGCCTAACTTTGCACTGCGCTGTGCCCTTTCCAATCCTAGTCCAGTCCAGGCAGGGCTGACTGGGGCATGGCCAGGCGCCTCGCTGGTGGGCTGACGCACTGCTGGTGAGAGGCCCCCTGTGGGTCTCTCTGCGTGAAGTCCTCGGCCTGCCTGGGGTCCTCCCTCCCTCCCTTCTGGGCCTCTCTTCCCGCTAGGGCACCCTTTGAGTGCCTCCACCCTTGGGGCTTGCTCTGTTGGGGAGGAGCCTGTGGTGGGTGCCCCCACCCTGCATGCCACGGGTATGACCTTGGGCCCCAGTCTCTGCCTCCAGCTGCCCGCCAGTGGCTTCCCTACAGAAAGTCATGTCTATTCCTGGGCTCTGGACACAGCTCAGTCCCCTGCCTCCCACCCATTCTGGCTGCCAGCACCTTGACTCTGCCACCTCCTGGCTTCCGCCATTGTCCTCGAGGGCTGCTGCAGCTCAGCCACCACGCTCACCTGCCTGCCGTGTCTCCAGCTGTTTGCTGGGATTAATAATAGCCTGTTTCCGAAGCAAGGTGACTCTTGCTATTGTCCTACTTTCCATCAGATTCTCTCACCGGTTATAATAAAGCACCTTATTCCTGGAGGTTTTGGTTTGGACCCTTTTAAACTTCTCTGAAACACCTGGCATCTTGGATTTTTGATTGACCTGCTGTGGCAGAAGTTCAGGTTTCACCTCGCGGTTTGTGCTGATGGGCCGTCCCAGGCCGTCTTTACCCCTCGGCCTGGAGG
>NW_021917513.1:0-1101 GCF_006229205.1 Suricata suricatta | reverse complement strand
AGCTCCCATCTTCTCTTACAAGGTTATTTATAAAGCACGATAGCACACTCAAGACTTTTGTAATCTCACACCATCTTTTCTGTCACACTGCTCAGTGCAGATGCCCTGATTTTATTAGATGACTTATCTTGCTGGCCATCTTCACACATTAAAATGGCTTCCTTGTGTAGAATCACTGCTACGCTATTTATGTTTTAAGAACAAAATCAAATCCCACAATATCTGCGAGATGTCCATTATTTCACTCAAATGTGGCCACAGATTCCATAGCCCTAGAATTTATAGCAATGGTGCCTAAGCTATGCTGGTCAGAACTCTAGATCACCTCTCCTCCTGATGATAAAGGGGGTTGGGGAATCAGGTAGCTGGGGTTGTAGATATAGCTCCCTTGCTTCAACCACACTATAAATGCTTTATTTATTTGTTTCTTTGTTTATTTACCTACTTCCTTACTTATTTAGCCTTGTTCAAATGTAGCTTACATTCATAAAAGAATACCATAGCTTTTAAAACATAATAAAAGAATATAAAATAAAACAAATACTTCTTCTCCCTGCTAGATGATAAATGCCAAGAAAGTGACCAGTTATATCAATCCTTTGATTTCCCCAGTACCATTTTGTCTATAATTTAGTGAATGAATAAATGAACTATTATTATTTGGGCTGATATTATGCTAGGTATGAGAAAAAGTAAATTAATTTTTTTAGAGCTACTATGGTATAATGGGGAAAAAATTAGGCTAAAAGTTAGGGAAGCTAGTTCAAGCCTAGAACTAGCTTGCTGTGCTATCTATAAGACAGCCCTCTCGATTATTAGATTCTATTTAGGTTGAGTAATAAATGCCCTCATGCCAAATCAAGGGCTGCTGCTGGAGGACAAGTAATTATGGTTAAGAACTTAGGCTTTGCAGCTAGACTACTCACATTCAAACTGTGGCTGTGATTTACACTTTTGACCTTGGACTAGCTACGTAACCTTCCTAAGCCTCAATACTTCTATCTGTAAGATGGAAATACCTTATAGAGTTGTTGTTGGATAAACAGATTCATATGCAGTGTGCAGAGCAGTGCCATCAGGATTAAATAAGAAAATGCATTG
>NW_021917512.1:0-1101 GCF_006229205.1 Suricata suricatta | reverse complement strand
TTAACCAACTGAGCTACCCAGGTGCCCCACTTTTTCTGAGCTTTTAAATCATATACTATTAATCCACTTACTTACTTGATTCCTTATCTGCCGCTGTTGTTTTTTCTATTCACTTTCTCCAGGTGGCTAAATTCCTGTTTCATCCTTTTACTATCAGTTTAAAGGTTTTTGTAGGCAGTGTTTGCAAAGGCCTCCAAAGATCTCTCCCTCCTGGCATGCATGTTATTGTATAACCTCCTCCCCTTAACTTTGGGCTGGACCTAGTGGCTCACTTCTAATTAATAATATATGACAAATATAAAGGGATTTCATCTCTGTGATTAGGTTACAAAACCCCTTGACTTTGATTTCACTTTCTCTCTTTCTTGCTCTCACTTTTATTCTTGTTTTCTCACTGACTCTGAGGGAAGCAAGTTTCCATATTGTGGTCTGCCTTACAAACACCCATATAGCAAGGAACAAGAGGAAACTTCTTTCTGTCAACACTCATCAAGGAATATAGGCCCTGAGTCTGAGAGGCTGGGAGGTACTGAACTCTGCCACAATGATGAGCAGAGATGAGGGCCCATCTCTGCAGATAACACTGCAGCCCCTGCTCAGATGTAGGCTTGTGGGGAACCCTGTCACAGAGTTACTCCAGTAAGGTGGTCCCAAGTTTGTAAATTCTAGAAACTGAATGTTTGTGTACCCCTTAACTTCACATATTTACATACTAATTCCCCAAGTGACAGGGAATTATTAGGTGATGGTGGTGCCTTTGGGAGAAGATTGATCGTAAAGATGGACTTGTCATGAATGCAATTAGTGTCCTTATGAAAGAGACCCCAAACGGGACCCCTGACCCCATCTACCATGTGAAAACAGAGTCAAAAGTTGTCTGTAAGCCAGGGAGCCAGCTCTCACTAGCCACTGAAACTGCTGGTGCCTTGATCTTGGACTTAGCCTCCAGACCTGTGAGAAATAAATTTCTGTAGTTTATAAGCCATCCAGTTTATTTCTGTTCCAGCACCCTGAATGGGTTAAGATGCTCACCCACAGAAACTGTGCGATGACAAATGTTGGTTGTTTTAAGCTGCAGTTATTCATCTCATAGCCATAGAT
>NW_021917511.1:0-1101 GCF_006229205.1 Suricata suricatta | reverse complement strand
CCCTTAGTAAGAATTACCCCCTGCTGTGAACCTGTGTAGTATCTATTTTTTCATCTACTTCAATGCATCTTATATATATTTGGTTTTCTGTCTCTCTGCTAGACTGGAAGCTCCCACAGGTTAGAGATGAACTTATTCATCTTCATGCAAGCAACAGTGCCCAGTACCTTGGTACTTTCTCCATAGAACAGCTCAGTATATGCTAATAAATGAATGATTTATGCAAACACTGGCAGCTACTCACACACAGCTTGCATAACTGAGTTGTAATCTTCACTTCTACAGAAAGTCTGTAGGATGGAAAAGGACAGACAAGCCCAAGGTTGAATGCAGTAGAAATTTTTGAAAGACACCTGCCCTTCAAGGCCTATCTTTCATTACTCCCCACAGGACCTACACAAAGACCCTCTTCTGTTGTCTTTCTCACCTCCTTCCAGCCTCTACATTTCTTTCATATTCTTATCTCAGTTGCACATAGCTTCTTGGCAGTGGTTTTATTAAGATGTATTTTAATGCATTTGCTGGTCCATTAACACTTCCTTGAACTCAACTGTGTCAGATAAGCACTGAGAGACTTTTAGTTTTCTCAATTAAGAAAAGTTGCAGCTCCAGAGACAACTGAGAGGCTTCTGGGTCTACCCAGGATGCAGAAACACCACGACAAAGAATGACACAGTTGCTATGCCTTGGTAGTGAGTATTCATGTGGGTATACTGAAACCCTGAGCATGAACTAAGGAGACTCCTTCTACAGCCAGTAAATCCCCTGAAGACGGTACACAGCAGGTTCTAGATACTGAAGATCAACTAGAGGATTCACCTTCAAAACTGAACTAAAGGAGGAAAAAGTTGAAAGATCCAGGAACAAAATTACTGCAATAGACAAATCTTTCTAGTTCTCACCCTGAGCACTTCCTAAGGAGTGTGGGTAATATTAAGTGCAGGACTCTTGTTTCTGCTAGAAATGGTAAGGGATTAGGTAGAAGAGTTCCCAGATAGCAATTCATATAGGAAGAAAAGGGAGAAAAAGGTAAAGAGACAAAGGTAAAGGAGTGCAACTGTGGTAGAGATCATGGTCTTTGTCATGTGAGAAAACTGTGTG
>NW_021917510.1:0-1101 GCF_006229205.1 Suricata suricatta | reverse complement strand
CCCTTAGTAAGAATTACCCCCTGCTGTGAACCTGTGTAGTATCTATTTTTTCATCTACTTCAATGCATCTTATATATATTTGGTTTTCTGTCTCTCTGCTAGACTGGAAGCTCCCACAGGTTAGAGATGAACTTATTCATCTTCATGCAAGCAACAGTGACCAGTACCTTGGTACTTTCTCCATAGAACAGCTCAGTATATGCTAATAAATGAATGATTTATGCAAACACTGGCAGCTACTCACACACAGCTTGCATAACTGAGTTGTAATCTTCACTTCTACAGAAAGTCTGTAGGATGGAAAAGGACAGACAAGCCCAAGGTTGAATGCAGTAGAAATTTTTGAAAGACACCTGCCCTTCAAGGCCTATCTTTCATTACTCCCCACAGGACCTACACAAAGACCCTCTTCTGTTGTCTTTCTCACCTCCTTCCAGCCGCTACATTTCTTTCATATTCTTATCTCAGTTGCACATAGCTTCTTGGCAGTGGTTTTATTAAGATGTATTTTAATGCATTTGCTGGTCCATTAACACTTCCTTGAACTCAACTGTGTCAGATAAGCACTGAGAGACTTTTAGTTTTCTCAATTAAGAAAAGTTGCAGCTCCAGAGACAACTGAGAGGCTTCTGGGTCTACCCAGGATGCAGAAACACCACGACAAAGAATGACACAGTTGCTATACCTTGGTAGTGAGTATTCATGTGGGTATACTGAAACCCTGAGCATGAACTAAGGAGACTCCTTCTACAGCCAGTAAATCCCCTGAAGACGGTACACAGCAGGTTCTAGATACTGAAGATCAACTAGAGGATTCACCTTCAAAACTGAACTAAAGGAGGAAAAAGTTGAAAGATCCAGGAACAAAATTACTGCAATAGACAAATCTTTCTAGTTCTCACCCTGAGCACTTCCTAAAGAGTGTGGGTAATATTAAGTGCAGGACTCTTGTTTCTGCTAGAAATGGTGAGGGATTAGGTAGAAGAGTTCCCAGATAGCAATTCATATAGGAAGAAAAGGGAGAAAAAGGTAAAGAGACAAAGGTAAAGGAGTGCAACTGTGGTAGAGATCATGGTCTTTGTCATGTGAGAAAACTGTGTG
>NW_021917509.1:0-2183 GCF_006229205.1 Suricata suricatta | reverse complement strand
AGAGAGAGGACGAGAGTGAATCCCAAGCAGGCTCCACACTGTCAGCTCAGAGCCCAATGTGGGGCTCAAACTTATGAACCTTGAGATCATGACCAGAGTCAAAACCAGGAGTTGGACTCTTAGCTGACTGAACCACCCAGGCTCGTATTTCAAATGATCATCACAAGAATGCCACGGGGTTGTCTGTGTCTGTAAAAAGTGGAACCTCGCTGTGGGCAAGACTGTCTGAGCCCAAGAGCATTTCCAGGGTATCCCAGGCCAGTGTCCCCCGTATCCCTACCCTGGGGGTGGTGCCAACTCCTCTTGCACAGTTCTTGGTGAGTGCCCCATTCTCTCCTTAGCCTTATTCCCAAGGAATACAAGTACAGATGCAGGACCGGCTGCTTCTCCTGAAGCTGCCTTATTCACCATCTATGTCAGACTTGACCTTGCGCTGAAGCTATTCGCTACAGTTTTTTTCTGATCATCTTCCTTCTTTCCATTTATCCTGTTGGTGATTTCAGTTAAATGGGATCACTGACTCTCTGATTTCAGTAAATCTCTTTCTATGTCAGCGTTTATCAGCCCCCATTCCCTAATTAGAAGAGGGTAGGCAGGAAAACATCCACAAAGCCTGTGGTGCAATACAAATTATCTGCGCCTTTCAAATGTTTATTTTACTAATTATCTGCCAAAAATGTGGTCTCTTTTGTGCCTGGCAGAAGGTTTTTGACTCCCCTTTTGCAGACAGAATTGCTTGATAAGGTTGATAGAGATTAGCAGAACCAGGGAGACTGGCATTTCCCAAAACTGCATGGCTTTGGGGCAGCTGTGGCAGAAATCTAGTGAAGGGGCATGTCATACACGCAGGCCCATTAAGGAAGCACTAGACTTGTTAGAAGGCAGCCAGAAGGAAGGGAAAGCATAGGTACAATGCTCCATCGAGGTTGTTGTGGTAAGGGATGGGTGAGGCAGGGTAAGCTGCTGAGCAGGCTTAGAATTGGATAGTTTGAATAATTTTGGAGGTTCTGGGCTATGGGTGGTCTATAGCTGTCTGGTACTGGACCCTAGGGTGCTTGAAAGCAGAGAGATCATATCCTGTATTGCAGGAAGCAGGCGGGTGAGTGGTTTGCATATGAGAGGCATGTGCATTGGGCGGGCAAATTGTTCTCTCTGGGAATTAGCTAGCCTGGAGAGGGGCAGTCCTTTCTCAGGTCCTCAAGGCCTTGAAATATCCAGTAACGTATAAAACAGAAAATATAGATAAGATTTATAGTTTTTATATCTGGGATTAGGAGTACCAAACAACTTAAATTCTGAAAGTGTAGGTGGTGTTCTTCCAAAATGCAGTTAAAACTAACTTGAAATGCTAGGCATATTCAAATATCTCAAATGTGTAGTGTGTGTGTGTGTGTGTGTGTGTGTGTGTGTGTGTGTGTGTGTGTGTTTTGGGTTCATCTCGAAGCAAAAACCTTTATCCCTGGATCTGGCCTTGCTACCTCTCCATTTCTAAGGAAACATCTTCCCTCGCTAAGAGGTAACCTCCTGGCATGCTCTGCAGTTGCCTGTTGATGTGGCCACTATACTGCCTGCGTGTTACCTGAGTTCCCAGTCTCCTCTGAAATTCCAGAGGCTATGCTTATTCATGCATGCAAAATGTCTCAGCCTTGCCTATCTGTATTTGGAAGCATTACTGTCAGTACGCAGAAACCTCCTGATTGGTGTTTGTGCATGCCTATTCCTAAATAACCGTCATGCTAACCCTAATGAAATCATCTAAGTTTTCTTGAACATTTACTCTGTGGCTGGCAGGGTGCTATTACTTTATATTCATTTGAGATTTCACACTTGCAACAGCCCTGTGAGATAAATATTAGTCCTAGTTGTGCACTCAGGAAATCAGAGCAAGAAAAGGGTAAAAGAATCACTGAAACAAGGAGGGGTATACCTAATTCATTCCCATCTGTACCTCTAGGTCTGTCTAATATCAATATTAAAGCTTTTTACCATTGGTTCTGTTGTCTTTTCAATCCTCAGTGTACATTTTTCTGGTAGGATAAAGTACCACTTATTTATATCTGCCAGGTGCCTAGTTTCCCTGACACTAGTGACTCAACAAATCCCCTAACCGGGGCGCCTGGGTGGCTCAGTCGGTTAAGCCTCCGACTTCGGCTCAGGTCAGATCTCACATTTGTGGGTTCGAG
>NW_021917508.1:0-1101 GCF_006229205.1 Suricata suricatta | reverse complement strand
GGGAGATGGGCGCCGAGCAATGAAGTGTTTGCCCATCACCCAGCCACCGGTGCCTGAGCAGAAACCTGGGACACTGCTCTAGACCGAGACCCCGCGGACATGCAGCCCCCATGGGTGTTCTCACCCCCATCCTGCCCCTCCGTCCCTGCTGTCCTGGGCCCTGGAGGTTCGGGTGCTGCCCTGGGGGGAGGCTGCTTTCTTTCTTGGAGGGGGGGGCTTGTCTGAGGGCAGAAAGGACTAGGATTGCCCCTCAGTGCTCCAACTACCAGCGCCACCTGGGCAGACCTGAGTCTGGGCCCCCGTTTCACCCCTCAGGCTCCTGGTTGGAGGTGCTCTGGCCTCTTTCTCTCTCCAGCTCCTGCCTCTCCCCTCCCGTTAGCCTAGGCCTTACAGGGCGCTGGGGGGGCCCGCTGCCCTGCCCTCGCCCTCCGGGAACCCAGCGCAGGTGAGAGCCAGGAAGCTGAGACCTGCCGCTGGACCAGACGGACGGGGAGGCGGCCCAGGAGGGGATGAGGGCCCGGCTCAGAGCTCAGACAGCTGCTTCCCCGCACAATGACTTCGAACAGGAAAGGTCCCTCTTGGGACAACTGGCAGAGAAGCAGCAGCCCCCAGGACCCTCCCGAGTGAGGACTGGATGCACTGGCCGTGTGAGGGAGGCCAGCTCATGCCCGGGCCGGGGACACGGCAGTGGTTCCGACGGCCTGGGGGCAGGGGTCTTTCCCAGCAGTGAGAACTCGGCATGGGGCCACGGACTCCAGGCCAGCTGGACACTGGTGGGGGGAGACACCAGGGGAGCTGGTGCTGCTGCCCGTCTTAGAGATGGGGAAACAGAGGCTCGTGGTCACAGCCAGGTGGTGGGAGCTGGGACCCAAGCCTCTCCCCGCCTCCCCTGGCCTACTCGGAAGGCTTCCCAGAGTGCCAACACACCGGTGAAGCAGGCTCCTCCCGGATCCAGGGGGCAGGACCCCCGAGGGCTACAAGGGCAAGAGGCCGGGGCCTCAGGCTTGGGTGCAGACTGGCCCCTCCCCGAAGCTGTCTCTGGGGAGCCTCTGGGCACCTGGGGCTGCTCAGGATGCCCCCCACCCCTCTTCGGGAGGGAGC
>NW_021917507.1:0-1101 GCF_006229205.1 Suricata suricatta | reverse complement strand
AAAAAAAAAAAAAGTTTACTTATCTATTTTGAGAGCGCAAGAGCAGGGGAGGAGCAGAGAGAGAGGGAGAGAGAAAGAATCCCAAGTAGGCTCCATCAGCATGGAGCCCAACATGGGGCTCAAACTCATGAACCCTGAGGTCATGACCTGAACCAAAACAAGAGTCAGACACTTAACTGACTGAGCCACACAGGTGTCCCATCTGTCCCATTCTAAACGGGGACTTTAACCTCCTTCATTACCGGGGTTACTAAATGATCTCATAGTCTATTACCTTGCCAGACCTCAGCCTCTCCTAGAAAGTGATGGATTGGAATAGGATTCCTATCAGAAGGGTGTGGATATATTAGGGATGCCTGGGTGGTTCGGTCAGGTACGCATCCAACTGTTGATTGCGGCTCAGGTCATGCTCTCATGGTTCGTGAGTTCGAGCCCCATGGTGGGCTCCTTGCTGAACATGGAGCCTGTTTGGGATTTCCTCTCTCCCTCTGTCTCTCTGATCCTCCCCTATTCATGCTTTCTCTCTCTCTCTCTCTCTCTCTCAAAACAAATACACTTAAAAAAAGAAGGGTATGCATGTCTAAGTGGATGGGGGGGAAGCAGTGGACATCCAGAGCCCTCGTTCTTTGGGCTTGATTTAGAGGTGACTTCAGGTGTTTAGGGTGTGCACTGCTGTGCTGTCTTCAACCCTTTCTGTAACGGCTGCCAAGACCATCAGCCCAGGGCCTCCCTTCACTCTCCCTTTGCCTCCATAATTGATTCTATATACAATTTTTTGTCTATAACAGAGCTTCTCAACCTGTCCACTATTGACATTTTGAACCAAAGAATTCTTAATTCTTTGCCTAATTCCTTGTGCATCCCCGGGTTCCTTAACATCCCTGGCCTCGGTGCACCAGTAACACCTCCCTTTAGTTGTGACAACCAAAAACATGACCTGGTAGTCCCAGGGGTTGGAGGGGGTGGGGGATGTGAAGTTGCCCCCAGTTGAGAACCGTGACTGACACCATCACATTGGGCTGTATTAATTATTTGTCATCAGCACCAGCTCTGAGCTCCTTCCCCGCCATGGCTGTGTTTATTCATTTCTGTGGCACACGG
>NW_021917506.1:0-1101 GCF_006229205.1 Suricata suricatta | reverse complement strand
GGGATGAGAAAAAGGTAAGAAGCTGCTATAAGAAAAGCAGGTACATATTACTACTTACCCTAAAGTGAAATTAGCTTTAGCAACTCTGGTGATTTTTTAAATGTCTATTTGTTTATTTTGAGAGAGAGAGAAAGAGAGCAAGCGAACGCTAGCAGGTGGGAAAGGGGCAGAGAAGGAGAGAGAGAGAATCCCAAGCAGTCTCCGGACTGTCAGTTTGGAGCCTGATGCGAGCCTCAATCTCACAAACCATGAGATCACAACCTGAACCGAAATCAAGAGTCGGACGCTTAACGGACTGAACCCCCCACGGACCACAGCTCTAGTAATTTTTTGTCCCTGATTTTAAAGAGAATATATTTCTGATTATAAAAAAATAATTATCTGATCATAAAACTAGATGCTAAGGGTTTAGTATTTGAAAAACAAATATATAAGGATGATGATTTAAAAAAAAAACCCCTATGAAACACAGAGAGAAGACCAGGCCCCAAAGTGCTGAAAAACCAAGACCAATTCATGTCATTTAAAATGTGTCCCTCACAGAATGATACCAACACGGACTTTTCTTTTTGAAAAGAGAGATTTCATTTTCTCTTCTTCATTAAAAAAAATAATGGCTTACTTTGTCCTCCATTTCTTACACGGGTGTAGATGGTTTGTCTTATTAGATATCATTGCAAAGGAGAAAATATATGTAACCTAGTCCCTCATCCAGGTGATAGATTAATACAGACTAACCAAATAATGAAACTGGCAAGCGTGGAACCCCTTTCTACATACAAATTTTCAGGAAAAAGATACTCAAAATTATGTCTCTGCTAAAAGATACACCTAATTATTACCAACCGTAAGAAATTTGGAGGCGTTAGCTCTAGGGTTCCAAATAGAAACCTTCCCCTTTGTTTCTAATATTGGAAAAACCACATGTCTTTTAATATTAATAAGTAACGTGAACTCAGGCTTTCCCCAATTTAATCTTCACTGAAGCACTTATGATAGGTTTTCTCTCCTAGACTTAATTCTTTAGAAATTCTTACATATAATTACTTCTTATAATTGGTGCACAGCTATTAAATGATGTACAGCCAATTCCCAAAGTTT
>NW_021917505.1:0-1101 GCF_006229205.1 Suricata suricatta | reverse complement strand
GTAGAAAGAGCTCCAGACACTACTCAGAATAGCAGAAAGATGTACTGCTAGAAGCATGAGAACTGTATGCTCCCAAAGTAGCTGTTTTTACTGCTATCAATATAGCAAGACTTGTAGAAGACTGTTGTTGTTAGGACTTAAATAAATTTTTGCTAGTGACTGTAAAATTCTTTCCTTTTAGAGTTAGGAAACCAAGGTTCAGGAAAGATAAATGAAGCTGTAGCTAAGGAGCAAGTTGGTGGCAAATCCAGAATTCATACATTTGACCCCTGGTTTTCAGTCAGTCTGGGTTATTTCTATGATAACATGCTTCCTTTGCCATGATGGTTCAACCATTGCATCTAGTCTGTGGCCCAGAAAATCATAATATATCAAAGCTAATTTATTCAGATTGTCCAAATTCTTCACCTTTACTCCACTGGACTCAAATCTTCTGCTCCTACTTATACTTCGCCTGGAGATCAACATTTAAGACATCTGTGCAGTTCTAGTGAATAACTTCTCCAATATGGAATGTGAAGTCATGATTTGACTCCACTCATCCTGCTGTCTTCTATATTTTGGTTGTGAGTTTATGTGTTCCAATTCCCCTATTTAATTACAGAATTGATTCCTTTCTGATTCATTACATTACTCTCTCCCTTCTCTATTTCTTCATGAAAGAGTTTCCATCCATTGAGCCTACCTGGACTACTATCCAAACCATAATGGAGTCGAAAGACCACAGAATCCAGAACTCTTATTTTTAGAATACTATTAATATCTGTCATAAAAAGACAGCTGAATAGCAGCACTGAAATATATACACAATTTCCTTTTTAATATATACTGCTAAATGGTCCTACATGGACATCTCATGATCACAAATGTTTATTTGAAAGAATACACTTAAATATTTACTTTATTAGATACTTACTGACTAGACTAAAGGTATTACATCACCAAATGGACACAGCTTACTGATGCCGCCTTTCGATGGTTGGTGGACTCATTATCAGTAAATAATAGGATTACCATAACTGAGAAGCCCTGGGTGTATCATTCCACATATGAGTGAAATCATACGGTATTTGTCTTTCTCTGACTGACTTGTTTTGTTTA
>NW_021917504.1:0-1101 GCF_006229205.1 Suricata suricatta | reverse complement strand
AGCTCCCATCTTCTCTTACAAGGTTATTTATAAAGCACGATAGCACACTCAAGACTTTTGTAATCTCACACCATCTTTTCTGTCACACTGCTCAGTGCAGATGCCCTGATTTTATTAGATGACTTATCTTGCTGGCCATCTTCACACATTAAAATGGCTTTCTTGTGTAGAATCACTGCTACGCTATTTATGTTTTAAGAACAAAATCAAATCCCACAATATCTGCGAGATGTCCATTATTTCACTCAAATGTGGCCACAGATTCCATAGCCCTAGAATTTATAGCAATGGTGCCTAAGCTATGCTGGTCAGAACTCTAGATCACCTCTCCTCCTGATGATAAAGGGGGTTGGGGAATCAGGTAGCTGGGGTTGTAGATATAGCTCCCTTGCTTCAACCACAATATAAATGCTTTATTTATTTGTTTCTTTGTTTATTTACCTACTTCCTTACTTATTTAGCCTTGTTCAAATGTAGCTTACATTCATAAAAGAATACCATAGCTTTTAAAACATAATAAAAGAATATAAAATAAAACAAATACTTCTTCTCCCTGCTAGATGATAAATGCCAAGAAAGTGACCAGTTATATCAATCCTTTGATTTCCCCAGTACCATTTTGTCTATAATTTAGTGAATGAATAAATGAACTATTATTATTTGGGCTGATATTATGCTAGGTATGAGAAAAAGTAAATTAATTTTTTTAGAGATACTATGGTATAATGGGGAAAAAATTAGGCTAAAAGTTAGGGAAGCTAGTTCAAGCCTAGAACTAGCTTGCTGTGCTATCTATAAGACAGCCCTCTCGATTATTAGATTCTATTTAGGTTGAGTAATAAATGCCCTCATGCCAAATCAAGGGCTGCTGCTGGAGGACAAGTAATTATGGTTAAGAACTTAGGCTTTGCAGCTAGACTACTCACATTCAAACCGTGGCTGTGATTTACACTTTTGACCTTGGACTAGCTACGTAACCTTCCTAAGCCTCAATACTTCTATCTGTAAGATGGAAATACCTTATAGAGTTGTTGTTGGATAAACAGATTCATATGCAGTGTGCAGAGCAGTGCCATCAGGATTAAATAAGAAAATGCATTG
>NW_021917503.1:0-1101 GCF_006229205.1 Suricata suricatta | reverse complement strand
AATAATAATAATAACAATAATAAATCAAAATATATAAATCATAACATTGTGATGACTAAAGAAGTTATAAACAAGTACACAAAATTAGATTAATTGCATGTTATCCAACATATTATTATCTTTATGAATCCCATCTCTGCTACTCTAAATTCTATGCATTCTCATTAATGTGTAGGTTTTAAATATATCTGGGATCATAGATAATCTATGCTTATATACACATAAAGAACCATGTGGAATTTTTAAGATATAGAGTAACACTTGATAGAATAGATATACTTTATGTAATGTAAGCATTTCTATGTAGCCTACTTCTTAAAGAATTTGACATAACTTACATTTTTGTCACTAGGCTTAATAGTATATATAGTTGAGGTTCAAAAGAGATTATTTAAGGAGAACACATGGCATTATGCCTAATTTCCAGACATGTGAGATGGGATAGACTCGGGCATTTCAGATGACCCTAAACTTCCCAGGTTACAGGTCTTCTAAGTCCTGGGGAAAAAGAAAAAAAATATGGTTCATTAAATAAATTTTGTATTCAGACAACACCTGTAAGGCAAATTACCTGATAAGTTAAGTGATTTCCTTTGAAATAAAGTTAAGGACCATCCACTTATGTTTGCACTCATAGGTCTAGCAGGAAAACAGGAGAGACCTAATGGAGAACCAGGGGGAGTGAAGGAGGGAGAGAGAGTTGGGGAGAGAGAGGGATGCAGAACTTGAGAGACTATTGAAAGCTGAGAATGAACTGAGGGTTGAAGGGGAAGGGGGAGGGGGGGAAGAGAGGTGGTGGTGATGGTGGAGGGCACTTGAGGGGAAGAGCACTGGGTGTTGTATGGAAAACAATTTGACAATAAAAAATTTTAAAAAAAATAAAAAAAATAAAGTGACCTAGAAAAAAAAAAAGTTAAGGAAAAATTTATGTCAAATGTCCTGGTTTAAGAGACATAGATTAACACAGTAGATAATCTATGGTTTCATAGAAGCCAGAACTGCTGTTCAAATGCATGCATCTACTACTGAATCTTTATAAAGGAGAAGGCATATGATTAAATGTAGCTCAGAGACTGAGATAATTGTGCCTTTGGTTCTGTT
>NW_021917502.1:0-1101 GCF_006229205.1 Suricata suricatta | reverse complement strand
TCTTTCTTTCTTTCTATATTTTTAAATGGTATGTAGTAGTGATCAAGTTCTATTTTTATTCCAATTGTCTCTGTTTCACTTAATGAACAGACTACTTTTCTTCATTGATTTGCAGTTCTAGCCCTGATATGGAAATTTTCCCATATATGTCTGGATCCTTTTCTGGGCTTTCTATTGTCATTATGAGTCCAGTCGTCTACCTCTGTGCCAGTGCCCCATTGTCTTACTTATTACAGCCTTAAGATAAATACCGATGTTGGTAAAGCAAGTCACTCCCCTTATGCATTTTTGCTTTTTTTTTTTTCCCCAAGAGTCTCCTGTATTCTTTCCTCTTCTACTTATACTTTTGAACTGCTTACCAAGTCCCAAATACTTGTGTTGCATTGAACCTATGGATCTCTTTGGGGGAGAATTAAAATCTATACAATATCCAGTCCTCCTCCCCTCCCTGATATGGTGGATACCTCCATTTACTTGTGTTTCTTTAAAATTTTTTATGTTTATTTATTTTTGAGAGGGGGGAGGGTCAGAGAGAGGGAGATACAGAATCTGAAGCAGACTCCAAGCTCTGAGCTGTCAACACAGAGCCTGACGGGACTTGAACCCAGGAACCATACATGAGATCATGACCTGAGCCAAAGTCGGACATTTAACTGACTGAGCCACCCAGATGCCTCCTACTTGTGCCTCTTCCAATGCTTTTAAGTCTTGCTATTTTTGTTAGTTTTATTCTTAGCGCCTAATCCGTGTCATTATTGTAAATGGTATCTTCTTTTCAATTTCGTTCTCTAATTGTTTCTTGCTAGTATTTAGAAATTCAGGGGACCTCTGTAATGTTTACATATGCAAACAGTGCTAAATTACCTACTTGAAACTAATAATTTGTTTGTGAATTCTTTCGCGTTTTCCATGCAGATAATTTTATACATTGTGACCACTGAGTATTGTGTGTCTGTCTTCCTTTTCAATGTTTATGTATTTTTCTTGTTTAGATGCAGTGCCTTGGATCCTTAATATGATGTTGACTAAATCAGTGCTACATACTTGTTTTGTTCCTGGTTTTAAAGAGAATACTTCGCATAGGACGTGTATCAGCGTGCA
>NW_021917501.1:0-1101 GCF_006229205.1 Suricata suricatta | reverse complement strand
GTAGAAAGAGCTCCAGACACTACTCAGAATAGCAGAAAGATGTACTGCTAGAAGCATGAGAACTGTATGCTCCCAAAGTAGCTGTTTTTACTGCTATCAATATAGCAAGACTTGTAGAAGACTGTTGTTGTTAGGACTTAAATAAATTTTTGCTAGTGACTGTAAAATTCTTTCCTTTTAGAGTTAGGAAACCAAGGTACAGGAAAGATAAATGAAGCTGTAGCTAAGGAGCAAGTTGGTGGCAAATCCAGAATTCATACATTTGACCCTTGGTTTTCAGTCAGTCTGGGTTATTTCTATGATAACATGCTTCCTTTGCCATGATGGTTCAACCATTGCATCTAGTCTGTGGCCCAGAAAATCATAATATATCAAAGCTAATTTATTCAGATTGTCCAAATTCTTCACCTTTACTCCACTGGACTCAAATCTTCTGCTCCTACTTATACTTCGCCTGGAGATCAACATTTAAGACATCTGTGCAGTTCTAGTGAATAACTTCTCCAATATGGAATGTGAAGTCATGATTTGACTCCACTCATCCTGCTGTCTTCTATATTTTGGTTGTGAGTTTGTGTGTTCCAATTCCCCTATTTAATTACAGAATTGATTCCTTTCTGATTCATTACATTACTCTCTCCCTTCTCTATTTCTTCATGAAAGAGTTTCCATCCATTGAGCCTACCTGGACTACTATCCAAACCATAATGGAGTTGAAAGACCGCAGAATCCAGAACTCTTATTTTTAGAATACTATTAATATCTGTCATAAAAAGACAGCTGAATAGCAGCACTGAAATATATACACAATTTCCTTTTTAATATATACTGCTAAATGGTCCTACATGGACATCTCGTGATCACAAATGTTTATTTGAAAGAATACATTTAAATATTTACTTTATTAGATACTTACTGACTAGACTAAAGGTATTACATCACCAAATGGACACAGCTTACTGATGCCACCTTTCGATGGTTGGTGGACTCATTATCAGTAAATAATAGGATTACCATAACTGAGAAGCCCTGGGTGTATCATTCCACATATGAGTGAAATCATACGGTATTTGTCTTTCTCTGACTGACTTGTTTTGTTTA
>NW_021917500.1:0-1101 GCF_006229205.1 Suricata suricatta | reverse complement strand
AAAAAAAAAAAAAAGTAATCTGTATTTCTTAGCAGTACTTGTCAAGATTTCTAAAGCTTTTGGGACAAAGAGCTAAAAAATAAAACCTCCCTTGTCCGTGGTTTTAATCACATGCTGCAGAATAGCTAGCTGGGCTATATTTCAAAAGGCAAACTGGGCTGCAGAGAGTAGGACCAGTCACTAAATGAGACCGAAACAGCTGTGATTTTGCAAGATGTGCCAACATTTTCTTTAGCTCCAGGACACCAGACATTATTTGGCTCATAAAGTACCCTATGTTATTGGCTCAACTTCTGTTTAGGAGAACAAGAGATCTTGTTCTGTATCCTTGTTTCAGGCCCTCAGGGGTGTTAAAATTGAGGTCAACATTTATGTATTTATTTATTTTTACCTCATAGTAACTTTGTATAAAACAGAAACTATGATTCAGATATCCACTCCAACTTTGTCAGAATACATTATCATTAAGCCTGCAAGATTCAGGTCTTTCTTAAGAGAATGATGAAATGATTTATAGCCTCTCTTAAGGCTATCTTCCACTCTTTTAATCAGGTAATAAGTGACAGTTACAATATAGGACTTGAGTTTTGGTGACTATTGTTACAATACCATTTGCTGCTCATATTGTATCATTTTCTTTTTCTTATTTGGTTGCAAGTGGAAATAGCATGTTGTGTTTAAAGACTAGTGTTATGGCAGAGTCTGGTGTAGCAAATTCCTAATTAAAGGCATGACTTGCTAATTAAATCTTGACATTAGCCTGGGGTACCTACGAGATGTCAGTAGTAATGCCCCTACAAGTTGTAACAACCAAAATGTCTCCTGCTACTGCAAAATGTCCTCTTAAGAGTCAAAGCCATTCCCTGGTTGAGAACCATGGTATAGTATATTCATGATGGAAAGTCTTCCATAAATGGTAAACCTTTTAAATTTTTGTCCTTTTGCTTTCAGCTAATGAAGGTTTTCTCTGTCAAATTAGTTGTATTAGACTGTATTGCCACATTGCATGGCAACACTCAGAGGCCTAAGAGGTCCAATGGTTTGGAGAAAGAGATCAATTAAAGAAGCCATACAATGGGACATACTGGGTCCTGAAGTAAT
>NW_021917499.1:0-1101 GCF_006229205.1 Suricata suricatta | reverse complement strand
ATCTATGGCTATGAGATGAATAACTGCAGCTTAAAACAACCAACATTTGTCATCGCACAGTTTCTGTGGGTGAGCATCTTAACCCATTCAGGGTGCTGGAACAGAAATAAACTGGATGGCTTATAAACTACAGAAATTTATTTCTCACAGGTCTGGAGGCTAAGTCCAAGATCAAGGCACAAGCAGTTTCAGTGGCTAGTGAGAGCTGGCTCCCTGGCTTACAGACAACTTTTGACTCTGTTTTCACATGGTAGATGGGGTCAGGGGTCCCGTTTGGGGTCTCTTTCATAAGGACACTAATTGCATTCATGACAAGTCCATCTTTACGATCAATCTTCTCCCAAAGGCACCACCATCACCTAATAATTCCCTGTCACTTGGGGAATTAGTATGTAAATATGTGAAGTTAAGGGGTACACAAACATTCAGTTTCTAGAATTTACAAACTTGGAACCACCTTACTGGAGTAACTCTGTGACAGGGTTCCCCACAAGCCTACATCTGAGCAGGGGCTGCAGTGTTATCTGCAGAGATGGGCCCTCATCTCTGCTCATCATTGTGGCAGAGTTCAGTACCTCCCAGCCTCTCAGACTCAGGGCCTATATTCCTTGATGAGTGTTGACAGAAAGAAGTTTCCTCTTGTTCCTTGCTATATGGGTGTTTGTAAGGCAGACCACAATATGGAAACTTGCTTCCCTCAGAGTCAGTGAGAAAACAAGAATAAAAGTGAGAGCAAGAAAGAGAGAAAGTGAAATCAAAGTCAAGGGGTTTTGTAACCTAATCACAGAGATGAAATCCCTTTATATTTGTCATATATTATTAATTAGAAGTGAGCCACTAGGTCCAGCCCAAAGTTAAGGGGAGGAGGTTATACAATAACATGCATGCCAGGAGGGAGAGATCTTTGGAGGCCTTTGCAAACACTGTCTACAAAAACCTTTAAATTGATAGTAAAAGGATGAAACAGGAATTTAGCCCCCTGGAAAAAGTGAATAGAAAAAACAACAGCGGCAGATAAGGAATCAAGTAAGTAAGTGGATTAATAGTATATGATTTAAAAGCTCAGAAAAAGTGGGGCACCTGGGTAGCTCAGTTGGTTAA
>NW_021917498.1:0-2183 GCF_006229205.1 Suricata suricatta | reverse complement strand
TTTTTTTTTTGTTTGGAAGTTAACAAATCTTTGATCTGGTATAGCTGCTCTTGCTTTGGGCAAATCCATAAATGAAGAAAGTCATCCATTATTTCCAGAAATGAAATAATAGGTTAAATCTGAGAACCAACTTACTTAGGAAATTTGTTTTAAAGAGATCTCTCAATACTAATAGTAGTCTCTGCCCTACCTAAAGTGAGTTGCTATAAAGACACATGCTGGTCTTCTGGCAGCCTTGACCCATACTGGCATCTCTGGTTCCTGAGGTAGAACACTAGGTAGGGATGGAATATTGAAGGTGAAGGGTCACACCACCATAACTGGCTACAAAAAAGTTGTAGATTGTTTGGCCTATTGATGTATTGGTTCATAACTGATGAAGAATGGAGATGTTGAGCTTCCAGTTATTTCTCATGCATTTTCCTGTCCTTGTGCCAATCACAGATTTATATTGGAGAGTGAAGCAACTGTAATTCATCCCATAGTTAGAAGAGTTGTGGGTGAATGTTTTTTCTTGTACTGTACATTTGAAATAAATTCCATGATTAGTAACAACAGAAAAAGATTCTCTTCTTTCTTCTGTTTAGGGCATCTTTGATATCCTTGTTCCTCAAGCTGTAGATTAATGGATTTAACATTGGAATTATAATAGTGTATAAAACTGATGCCAACTTGTTTTGGCTCAGGGAATCACCAGAGTTAGGATACATATAAACAAAGATACCTGAGCCAAAGAAGAGAGTCACAGCTGTTAGGTGAGAAGCACAGGTGTTGAAGGCCTTGGACCTGCCTTCAGCTGAGGTGATCTTCAGAATGGTGGCAACAATATAACCATAGGATATCATGATAACCAAGACAGATGTGAGTCCAAATATCACTGTGAGCACAGAGGTCATGATTTGAAAGAAAAAGGTGTCAGAGCAGGATAGGATCAGCAACTGGGGAAGATCACAAAAGAAATGGTTGATGACATTTGGCCCACAGAAACGGAGCTGAAGTAAGGCACACAGCTGGACAAATGAGCCACAGAATCCAGTTACACAAGATCCCCCTGCCATCTGCACACAGAGGGTGGGCGACATGATGGCGGTGTAGAGCAGAGGGTTACAAATGGCAGCATATCGGTCATAAGCCATGGCTGCCAGGAGACAGCACTCACTCAGGCCCAGGCTAGAGAAGAAGAAGTACTGTATAGTGCACCCTGCAAAGGAGATGGATTTCTGCTTCTTGAAGAAATCGGAGAGCATCTTGGGTGCTATAGTGGAAACATAGCAGATGTCCAGCAAGGACAGGATACTGAGGAAAAAGTACATAGGTGTGTGCAGATGGGAGTCTACCCTGATGAGAGTGACGAGGCCCAGGTTCCAGGACACTGTCATGAGGTAGATCCCTAGGAAGACTGAGAAAAGGACGACGGCGAGCTTTGGAAATTCAGAGAATCCCAAGAGAATGAACTTCATAACTGCTGTGCTGTTCCTTCCCCCCGCCATTGCATCAGTAATTCTAGGATAAGTAGGCAAAGAAGGGAATAAATCTTTAAGTCAATTGTTATCCGAATTTCTATTGACACCTTCTGCTCACACCAAACACAAAGCCAAGAGAAATATAGAGCTGTTTTAGAAAAAATAACCCTGGTTAACTTTGCCCCTAAATAGTTACAACGGTCCTGCACATCAATTCTCCCACATGTAAAAGAGGATAATTTCACCAACCACTTCCCATCTGTTAATTATTGGAAAAACAATTTCCTCATGGAGACTTGTTCTACTTAAAATACCAAAAAAAAAAAAAAAAAAAAAAAAGGAAAGAAATAAAAATTAAAAAGTAACATGAAGACATTGTTGTTGGTCCTAAAACCAGGCACTAGATCACCTTCTCAGCAGAGTTCATCAGGCTCTGTGCTGATAGCATAGCTTTGGATTCTCTCTCCCTGTCTCTCTGCTCCTCCCCTGCTTTCTATCTCTCTTTTACTCTCTCTCAAAATAAATAAACATTCAAAAGGTCAACTTTAGTGAAGTATAATTTACAAACAATATAATATATCAATTTTATACCGTTGACAAATTTGCTCTTCCATTTGCCACCACCACAATCAAGACATAGGACATTTTCTTCCTTCCTAAATATTCTCTTATGTCTTTTTAAAATATAAGTCCTCTCTCCTAACCCTTTACCTTAGGCAA
>NW_021917497.1:0-1101 GCF_006229205.1 Suricata suricatta | reverse complement strand
ATATATATCCAACAGAATATATTTTCACACAGTCTGGAGTCTGGGAAGTCCAGGATCAAGGTGCCAGAATGATTGTGTTCTAGTCAGAGACCTCTCCTTCCTGTGACTTCATGTAATGGAAGGGGCTAGGGATCTCTCGGAGCCTCTTTTGTAAGATCACTAATTCCATTCACGAGGGCGTTGCCCTCATTGCCAAATCATGTCCCAAAAGCCCTTCTTTCTAATGCTATCACTTTTGGGGATTAGGATATCAACATATGAATTTGGAGGGTAAGAAGGGCAGTTGGCTGGGGGGACACATTCAGACCAGAGCACCACCTTTTTGTCTCAGAATTCTGCTTTTTGTAAAACTCATCCAAGGTCAAATAAACCTGAGAACTAGGAAAAAGATGAGAATTAACCAAATGGGGTATTATTTTTAGAGAAGAAATACATTC
This sequence comes from Suricata suricatta, assembly GCF_006229205.1. NCBI lineage: Eukaryota > Metazoa > Chordata > Mammalia > Carnivora > Herpestidae > Suricata > Suricata suricatta. The sequence continues at coordinate 664 of NW_021917497.1, read as the reverse complement.
AAATGACAGAATGAAAAATAGAAATGAATATAAATACACCTTCAAATAGACCATAGACATTGTTGCTTAAATTCAATATTGAGGTGAGAAATCATAGTTGGGTCACATATTGGTCAATGCTACCTCATTCTTAGCCTTTCAATTTGGGTAGAATTGCCTATATAGCCAATTCCAGAGGTGGGGGCTGGCTGATGTAAGCCCTTGGGTATGCCCCATCTCCTAGCCACAGCAATAGGCGAAGAGACTCGATTCAGGTCAAACAGTTGCAGGCAAAAGTTTGATGGTAATTCCAGGAAAGCAACTTACTTTCGAATGTACGTCCTGTGAGAGATGCTTGCTCTTTTCTCTGCAGGCTGTGGTGATCATGTCAGGTCTGAAACAGCTTCCTGGATGGCAGCCAGCCATTACGTATAAAGCTGATGCACAGGGGGACTGAGAGCAGAGAGCAGGACATAACCTCCCTAACTTTTCTTCCTTTTGAGCTTAACCACATACCCTGGTAATGGGGCTGCTATGGGACTAAACTTGCTCACTGTTATTTTGGGTGCTGTTACTCTCACCATCCCAGTTTAGCTTTTCAATAAATTCACTATTCATTTTTAAGGAAGTAGTGCAGTTTCAAAAGCGTAATAAATGCTGCTCTAGTTTATACAGCACTTGATTC
>NW_021917496.1:0-1101 GCF_006229205.1 Suricata suricatta | reverse complement strand
CGAAGAATGAGCTGTGTGCTGATGGTCACGGCCTCTGGGGTTAGTGTTCTCTCCTTCTCTCTTTCGCCACAGTTCACTTCCAGTAAACCACAGTTAATGCGAGTTGAGCCAGCTCCAGAGTTTAGTGCCTATCATGCTAGCAAGTAATTTATTTACAACATGGTTTACGATGGTATTTCAGGGAAATTTAATTACTATACAAAAAGAAAAATCACTGTGACTTTTTGTTAGGAAAGCAGTTGTAATTCTTAACTCCCTGCTTGGTGCCTGAGCAATGACACCCTTCTGCAAGTGCACAGCGTCTATTCCACCTGAAGGTTAGCACAACAGGTAGTTCCTCCCTGATTGCATACAGATGCCTTAGTGCTTGCTTCACGGAGCCATTAGCCACAACGTGAAACTGCCCATGGGGTCCTGGCCCCCTTGCTCCCAGTGGATCATAAGTAATCCTCCTCATCTATATCCCTCAATACTTTCAGTCTTAGGCATTGAAATAGCAACGTGGCTGTGCTTTCTTGACTGTGCTTCTCGATGTTAGAAGCCATGATCCTAGGGAAGAAAGTTGGCTCTTTTTTATCCCAAGATGCTGTTTTTCAGCTTTGGCTAATATTTTGATGGAACAAATGTACAGATACTGAGATTCCACATGGCTTGTAAGATACCTACCATGTGTTTTGTTTGTTTGTTTGCGTGATGGATTGTATACAAATGCCAGATTATATTCTTATAGCAAATAAAAAGATGCTTTTAAAGGACTTTCTTGTATGAGTCACCTTTTTCCTCTTCAGAATTCTGGGATTCATTTGAAAAGCATTAGATTTTCCCTATAATTGGCACTATTCAGTCCTGAATATCTTGTCAAGATGAATAGCATAATTTAAACTTTTCAATTGGCTTCCTGATTGTATAGGTGGTAGATTTGTTTGGTTTTTTTTAACCCCCTTTCTCCCTATACTACAAACCCAATCAATTGATTTGTTAGTATGAGTAACCCCTAATACCAGCTGGTCTGTAGGTAAACACCTGTGTCATCCATTTGCTTTATATCATTCCGGGCTAAGCTGTATAGTTAGTGGTTCAGAACACGCACTCTGGGGGTAG
>NW_021917495.1:0-1101 GCF_006229205.1 Suricata suricatta | reverse complement strand
AATTTAATATTTGAATATATAATTTAGAAGATGGAAATCTTTTATGGTTAAAATTTTTTGTTTTGCCTTTGCTTGAAAATCAGAAATCTAATTTTCATACCAATTTCATATTTTGTGTTTCTAGTTGATTGATGAAAAGTGCCAAAGCATTGTTTTGTTTGGAAGAGTTTCGGTTAAGGCCAACTCTTTTCTTTCTTTCTTTCTTTCTTTCTTTCTTTCTTTCTTTCTTTCTTTCTTTTTTTTCCTGTTTTGACCATGGTTTTTCTTTTACGTGTTGACTTTTTCTTGACTTTTGTATTCAGCGTAACAGCTCTGAGACTGGGGACTACTACAGTCAGGCGTCCAGGAAAATTCTGGTTATAGATTGGAGGATCTGAATCGCTCATAAAAACCTCTCCAGGCTTTCCGTAATGATATGGACCTCCTCGGCAGTGAGTGACCTTTCCTGTGACCACAAGTATTCAGGTTGATAGAACAATGTACTCTGATGTCCTCTTTGAGTTTCACTCTCGCCTTCCAAACCCGTCCCTATTCCGCGTTTCCTCTTCCCCAACTTCAATCGACAGGTCAGACAAAATGGAAAGTAAAATGATGCGGCTTCTGTGGAGGCCGGGGCGTTGGTGGTCACTCTGTGCCATAACCTTCGCCATATCTAACGTTTTGGGGTTTTTTATATTCCCATCACTTATAACCATTTATTGTACTCACTTAAATTAACAGGGTTGGCGACAAGAAAAAGGCGAAGACGCTATCGGATACTACCCCTAGCCTCGAGCAACCCCGAAACAGCCGGTTCAGCTCGAAATAAACCCCTCTTCAGTCCCAGCGTAACCTCAGGGAGGCTACCGACGTCACGTGGTCGCCGGGGGAGGGGAAGTGGGCGGCTCAGTCGCCGCCATCTTGCCGGTTCGGAGGCGGAGCGTGCGGGGCGCAGGTCGCGCGTCCGCTTCCCCTCCCCTCGCCCTGCCTCGCTCCGGCTTCTGCGCTCCTCCCCACTTCAGGCTCTGGTGGCCGCTCCCTGAGTGGAGGAGCGGGGAGCCCCGGAGGGCGGGGGGGTGTGTCGGACGCGTGCTCGCGCGTCCAACCGCCAGCCGCGGCCGC
>NW_021917494.1:0-1101 GCF_006229205.1 Suricata suricatta | reverse complement strand
CCACCCAGGTGCCCCAGCAGGCATTTTTATAGCTATGTGGTAATCTTACCAGTAGAATTTGATATTCAATCAGAACTCATATTTATTGAGCATGGTCCTAGATATTAACATAGATTTTTTCTCATTTCTCATGTACCAAGCCAGTTATTCTTCAGATAAGTTTGTAAAAACCTGAGGGATGAGAGGTTTAATAATTCAAATTCAAGTTTGTCCAGGTAATTCCAAACCAAAGTTTTCTTTTACACTAAAATGTCATATATTGCTGGTAATTATTTTTGTATTCCATTTATGCAGTATATACATTTATATCTTACTCTTTTCTGAATTTATACTTAATATATTTTTGGAGGTAGAAATTTGAAAATAAAGAGCCATTCACATAATACTATCCACATATAATCAAATCTAAATCTGGTGTTGTATGTACATGTGTGTGTTGTATATATAGTTGTATGTTTGAATTATGTATCTATCTAGTCATCTGTATTTGTGTCTTAGTTTGTTTTGTTTTTGTTGTTAAGCAAACCCTTTCCTTTGGAAACAACTGTGGTTCTTTGAGGACTAGTACATTTTTCATTTTAGAGAGTGTTTTTCATGAGAATATGCCACACTCTTAACTGGCTCTACTCCTATAATAATGGTTGATTGACTCAAGGGTAGGTAACTGTCCTGTAATGCTTTCCTGGAATGTTTTCAGATAGAATTCAGAAGAAAAGTCTGCTATGGTAGAAATTGTGAAGGAAGAGACTTAGCAGCTGTCAATGACTATTTCTCCTACCAGGTTGAGAAAGACTGTATATATTGGAAGGAAAAAAGAAATCAGAGCTATAAAATAGGGCTTAATTAATACTAAAATATACACTATTTAAAATTTTTGCCTTTGGCTGTGCATTTAATGTTGTATAAATAACATTTAGATGTCATAAATAATCCACAGTTTTTGATATCATGGGAAAAATAATGTGAATGCACAAAGAAAAAAATGAATACATAAATATTACTTTATTTTAAAAATATAAATTCCTAAAATGTGACCAGAAGTACAACTGATGGAGTCTACCTAAAATATTAGACTTATTAAACATCTCATTTCGATAGGGA
>NW_021917493.1:0-1101 GCF_006229205.1 Suricata suricatta | reverse complement strand
ACTCTCATTCTTATTTCCTACGTCTGCATTGCTCAGGCTGTGTGGAGGATCCAGTCGCAGGAAGGTCGCCAAAAGGCCCTTGGGACTTGCTCTTCTCATCTGGTGGTGGTATTTCTCTTCTATGGCACTGCTATGGCCAGTTATCTGCAGCCCACTGCAACCACCTCCCAGGACCGGGACAAGTTCATGGCCTTACTCTGTGGAATTGTCACTCCAACTCTAAATCCATTCATCTACACATTACGTAATAAAGACATGAAAGGGGTGCTGAGGAAGATAATAGGGAAAGATTAAAGAAGAAGGAGTTTGAAGAGATGATGAAACTAGAGAATTGCTTAATGGGAATAAACCATGACATGCTTTTAATTCTGAAGAAATGGTAAAGATTCTTTTATTTCTGAGTAGCCAAACTCCTGTGTCACTATGTATTTTACCATGTTATTATATTTTTATAGCTTACCTACAAGGATTAGGTAAGTGAGTTTAGCTACCGTTCATCTGTCTTCACTCTACCAATGACTAGCTACATGACAATAATTAACTCATATGATTTATTGTCATTATTATAGAGCTGAGAGGCTATTGTGAAGATGAAGTTAGATAATGTAATCTTTTGTAACCTGAAAATGTGAAACAAAAATTTCTGCATACAATTTGGAGATGACTTTTAGTTTCAGATTGTTTATTTGAATATACAAAATCCAAGTCCATAGGTATCTTAGAGGGCATCTGCCCTAATTTATCTTGTATACAAACCCCTGTCAGATACTTTTGAGTAGAGGTCATTCAAAGTTGTTTGGCTATTTCCACAAAATTTGTTTTATCTTAAAGTATATACTCCACTTTCAAAATATATACTCATTATCGTGTTTTTTAAATTAGACTAAGCTAGAAGTTTGCCTTTCTACTATTTCAACCTTATTGACCTGGGATTTGGCCTACAGAGCCAGAAAAAAATATCCTTTGACAATAAAATCTTCCCTCTACCTAAATATTCTCAACATGTGGAAGAGACCACAAGTTCCCCTCAATTTACAATGGGATTATACAACATTAAATTCACCATGAATTGAAAATATTTTAACTGAAAACTGTACTTTA
>NW_021917492.1:0-1101 GCF_006229205.1 Suricata suricatta | reverse complement strand
TAAAAATGTGTTGAATCGGTCAGTCGATGAGTGCAGGAATCTGTGAAAACAAAGAGGTTGAACTGCAGCTTTAGATGAGGACGCCGGCCAGCTCAGTATAAGACACAAGTGTAAGATTTAATAGATGGAGGCAGAGGCGAGAGGAAAGAGAGAGACCACGTTATGGAGCCAAGAGAGCCTTTATTGGAGTCTGCAATTCCCGGGCGAGGTTCCGTGACTCTGGAGTGGGGAGTCAGGGAAGTCGTGCCTGGTACGGGAGGGCGAGGGGTTTTATGGATGTTCCGGGTTTGATCTCAGGTGGGCAGATAGCCAAGTAAGGGCATCTTTGGACTGTGGCCGGAGGATTGGCTGTTCACTTCGGTGGGGTGGGGGATATGCTGGAATTCCATGGTGAGACATTCCAGTTTGAGACTTTCCAGATGAGAAAGTGGGGGTTGGCAGTCCCTGGCAGTGCCTGAAACTATTCTCTGACCCTCAATAAAATGGCTGCTTGATCGCCTTCCTAAAGTAACTCTCACAACAAGGAGGAAAATAGCAATGATTTATAGAAGGTGGAGGTGGTGAAGCACAGTAAATTTGTTTTGTTTCTTAATGTTTATTTATTTTGAGAGAAGGGGGGGAAGGCAGACAGAGAGAGAGACAGAAGATCCCAAGCAGGTTCTGCACTGACAGCAGAGAGCCTGATGTGGGACAAAAGTCATGAATGGTGACATCCTGACCTAAGCTGAGGTTGGACGCTTAACTTACAGAGCCACCCAGGCAGCCTCAAAACACAGTAAATTTATATCTAAATTTTATTTTTCAAATGTAAAAATGATACCTAATTGAGGAATATGTGCAAGAATCACCAGAGTATAAAGAAGAAAAAGAAAGCCTTTATAAAGCCAGTGACATTTTCTCCCTTTTGAAATTCAGGTATCTTTGGAAAAAAACAGTATTCTAGGCTCCCGTCATTTATAGCTTTGTTGAATGAACTTGAGATCCTTCCCCAAACTAGACCTGTACGAATGGACAGGAAAGCCTGGCCTGACCTTCTCACAACATCAATCAAGGTTCTTTAGAGAAACGGAACCAATAAGATATGCATATGTTTATAGAGAG
>NW_021917491.1:0-1101 GCF_006229205.1 Suricata suricatta | reverse complement strand
ACATCCGAAGTGAGGGCCTCCAAAATCTCATTGACTCCCCATTGCTTTGAGGGCTTGGGGTATTCTCTGTGTTTCTGAGGAAGTCTATATTCATTCATTTCTGAGTGTTTGCCTTGAGTGAGAAGTGCGTCAGGGTAGCGGTAGGCACATTGGGATTTGGTGCAGAAATCCCAGGAACACTGGGGAAGAGACCATCTAATTTCTGCTTCATGCTTTCCAATATATGGAGGCTTTAATCCTAATCATACAAACGATGACCCACCAATTTCATTAGTTGATAAAGCACCTCCCAAAATGAGAAAATCTAACTCTTTATTTCACTTCAAAAGTTACATTTTTGGGGTGCATGTGTGGATCAGTTGCTGAAGGATCTGACTTCAGCTGACATCGTGATCTCACAGTCAGAGAGATTGAGTCCCACACAGGCCTCAGTGATGACAGCACAGAGCAACCTTGGAATCCTGTCTCCCTCTCTCTCTGCTCCTCTCCTACTTGGTCTCTCTCTCACAATTCACTAAGGTAAACTTACAAAAAGTAAGAAAAGTTCATTTTTGATGGTAGTAACTGAAATATAAAATTTCCACTCTATATGTTCCATTCCTCAATCATAAAATAACATCAATCTCTTCTTATTTTCCTAGAATTTCTACATAAATTAATGTCACAGGGGAGAGAGAATATTTAGAATTCAAAATTTGCAGCCTATAATAAAATCTCTATTCATTTTTTCTTAATCATTGAATCATTTTATAATTTTGCCATATATAATAGGAAGTTCTGTGACTTTGTCATATATGTTTTCATGTTCTGAGTTCTGAGTATATGAGTATATGAGATTACATTACGATTCTTTGTATCAAAAACTTTTAAATATCGTTGGTAATGTTTATTTTTGAAAGATAGAGCAGGCATTGAGGGCTGAAATGAGGGACACACCAAATTTGAAGCAGGCTCCTGGCTCTGAGCTGTCAGCAGAGTCCTCCCCAAGGCTCCAACTCCTAGACTCTGAGATCGCGGCCTGAGCCCAAGTCCGATGCTTCACCTACTGAGCCACCTACCCACCTCTGTAGCTCTAAAACTAAAATCTCCGTGGGTAACCGT
>NW_021917490.1:0-1101 GCF_006229205.1 Suricata suricatta | reverse complement strand
AACTACATAGAAAGTCAAAAGCAAAAATGGGGGGGAGGGGCAATATGGCGGAGAAGTAGGGAGTTCTGTAATCTCTGCCTGCCCACAACTATCAAAATGAGGACTAAAGCCACAGTACTCTGATCTGCAAAAATGGGAGGAATGTACACAGAGTCCTTATAGATGACAGCCTCATAGATGCCTGAGTGGGTGCGAACTGGGGCCACCAGCCCAACAGAGAGGCGCCCGGGTAGGGCACCCAGAATGGCAGTGGTGCAGAGCCACAGAGGGTGGCTATGTGTGGAGAGGCAGCCCAGGGAGAGTGCCCAGAGTGGCGGTGGTGCAGAGCTGCAAAGGGCCATGGAGGGCCACATGGAGCGGTGGACAGCTGCTGAGGGGAAGAGAAAGAGAGACTGAAAATACTCATAGAGAGGGGAGAGACCTAGCCCGGGTCAGAAACATACTGATATCCCATGTATAGCTGCTGGGCCCAGGGAGATAAATTTGTTCCCCTCATCAGGCTTGTTCTTCCTTGGGCTCAGCGGCTCACCAACTCCAAGTGGAGCCAGGGAAAACTGGCTCCCCAGTCCCCATACTCAATCCTGACTGGAAAGCCACCTGCCTGCAGGAGGACATCACATCTGGGGCAGTAGCACTGGAGTGCATGGACTAGGATTTGGAAACGAGGCAGGGCTTAGAAAAAGGCAATTTGGTTCACCCGCGTCACAGGGAGATGGGATTCCAAAGAGGAGCTTGCAACGCCTGGTCACAGAACGGCTTGGGGTGCTGCCATTCTTCTCACCACAACTACCAAGGTGGGGCTTCGGAGAGCAGCCCCTGAGACCCGACCTACCTACATCAAACCATGCCCATCCAGGTGGGAGAGCTGCCATTTTTTGCTTTTTTTCCCCATTTTTTTGCTTTTTTTTTTTTTTTTTTCTATTTACGTTTTTCCTTCATTTCTTCTTTTACCCCCTGGAGTCTTGGAAAGACCAACATTTATGCACTGGAGTGATTAGATCAACTCTTGCCATCCAGTTATATTTTCCCTTATCTCATTCTTATCTCTTCCCTCCACAGGTTTTATGCTCTCAGACTGTCCTTTGTCTTTGGTTGTTTCTG
>NW_021917489.1:0-1101 GCF_006229205.1 Suricata suricatta | reverse complement strand
ACTGAATGCAATCCCAATCAAAATGGCACCAGCATTCTTCTCAAAGCTAGAACAAACTATCTAAAATTCGTATGGAACCACAAAAGACCCCAAATAGCGAAAGCAATATTGAAGAAAATCAGAGGGAGCCAAGATGGCAGAGAGGAAGGGAGCTCTGTAAACTCCGCCTGCCCCATCGATCGAACTGAGAAGGATATTACTCTCATCTGCAAAAGCGGAACGAGAAAATACGGACTCCAGAAAGAATAGAACCTCAAGGATACCTGAGTGAGGGAGTGCGAACTGGGTAGATCTGAAAACGGGCCAGCCCGGGACTTGCAGGTGAGGCAGGATCCCCAGCCCAACTCGGGGCAAGCACGCAGAGCCCGAGAGACAAAGGGAAGAGACAGAGAGTCTGAACAGGCTCATAGTACTGTCTCTGGGGAAGAGGCAATGTCTCTGGGGAAGAGGTAAAGAACATTTTGCCGCGCTTGGAGAGAGGGACCCACTCCATAGGTAACTGCTGGGTAGCCAGAATCCCGAATCCGGGTGGTGCAAAAGAAGGAACAGCTTCCAGCCCTAAGCCATCTCAGCGGCGGCGAAGTAGCGGAAGCAGCTGCAGTGGCGGCAGCTGCGCAGCGAGAAGCGACAGCAGTAGCAGCCCCGGCGGCTGCCCCAGGGGTGCACACTTTGAGAGGCGCTGGCGGCGGCGGCGGCAGCGGGCCGCGGTGTGGTGAGAGGCTGAGGCAGCAGCGCACCGGCAGCGGCTGTGCCAGGGGTGTGCGCACCTCGAACTCGGTTTTGGGAATGGAACCACGCACCTCATTTCCATGGCGCATCTCCCTCCCTGCACTGGCTTGCGAATCCCGAATCCCGGCTGCCCACAGGAAAAAATAGGGCCCTCACCTTCGCGACCCCCAACGGGGAGTCGTCGGAGGGTGGAGGCCTGGGCGCGCGCTGGGCTGCAGGAGCTCCCAGCTCATTTCCAGCAGTGCACAGCACCTTGAGCAACAGCTACCCGAAGCCCAGAGAATCTCAATTTTTTTTTTCTCCTTCTCCCATTGCTGTAGTGATCCTGGCTGGGGGTGGGGCCTCCGCAGCTGGGTCTGTGAAGGTGTGCAC
>NW_021917488.1:0-1101 GCF_006229205.1 Suricata suricatta | reverse complement strand
TCACATCAGCCTCTACTCTCAAGCCTATGGGAAAACACTTGGACAGGTTTTTTATACACCCAGGGAGGATGATCCTAGGGCTGCCATAAAAGTGGACCCCAACTGGCTGGCTTCAAACAACAGAAATGTATTCTTTCAAAGTTCAGGAAGCCAACAATCCAAACCCAGGCGTCAGCAAGCTGGCTTAGAGGGAGAACTCTCTCCCCGGGCTCTCTCCTTCCCTCTGACAACGGCCAGCCATCCAGGATGTTCCTTCCCTTTCAGGTGCTTCGCTCCAGTCTCAGATTCCATTCTCCACATCCCCTCCTCCATGTCCTCTGTGTGCGCCTAAATCTTATCTCCTTTCCCTTGTCATGTCCTTCACGGTTGTTCGGGTCCACCCGAAGTCCAAGCGAATCACAACTCCAGATTCCTAAAGTAATTCCCGTTTGCAAAAACCCTGCTTCCACATAAGGCCACATATACCCATACAGGCGTGCCGCATTTTTCAGAAGATCGCATTATGCCCCTTCACTGTCATGAAAGGTCTGTTAGTACCTGTTTCCACTCATTGAAAGAAATCCAAAGAACCTTTTAAGAAAATAAGGGTTAAAAACAAAAAAGGTGGGCTAGCCATTTGTTTTGCAGGGCGCCCTGAGAGAAGAGACACACACTCCAAGCAGAGATGCAGTGCCACCAGCTCCTTTCCCTGGCAAGTGCACCCAGCATCTCAGCATCAGCCCACCCGAGCTTTGAAGCTGTCCTGGGGCAGCTGCTCTTTATCTGGATTTATTTTGGGCATCTACTACCAAGATGTGTTCTAAGGTATCAGAGAAGCCTAAGAGATCAATTGCGGGGTCTGGGAATGCTAAAAAACACCGTCCATATCATTAAGGGTAATGGTTCCTCCACATTATGCCACTTAGGCTTACAGAAGCGTTCATAGGAAGGCTCCACTTTCAGATAGAGGGGGAATGCTCTACTGGAAATTAGGACTTGGATATATCTCTTGAGGGGTGACCGTTCGTTCAATTTACTACCCATGAAGCTAAGCAACACTTGTCAAAATCTAACTTTTAGGTTCACGGGGCTGCTGCAGGCAGGGCTCCAGAGTGACCTTTG
>NW_021917487.1:0-2183 GCF_006229205.1 Suricata suricatta | reverse complement strand
TGAGTGTATAGGGCGCAGGTGGCGCTTATTCGGCACAGGCAGCTTGTACTTCCTTAAGGATCTTATAGGGAAGAGGTCCCCAAGAAGGGTCCTCATCAAATTCTCCCTAAGAGCAACGGGGAAGCAGCAAACAAAAATCTGTATCTCTTATTTTTCTGCCTCTCCAATGGCAGCTCTGAGTCCTACTTCTTTTGAAAGTGGCATGGGAGGAAGAGGCCAAGATGGAGGCAAAGTCCCTGTCATCTAAAAGGGGAAAGCCCAATTGTTTGATGTTAAATTTGAAAGCTTTGTAGTGGTGGCGTGGGGGACAGTCCCTGAGTCCACCTTGTTATCATTTGGAGGGGCTGGGGGCTTGACAATTCCCTAAGTCTCTGTGGAGGGGTCTAGCGCCTTCTTCCTAAGGGTCAGTAGAGAAAGAACTTCGACTGGGGCCTTTTGAGGTCCTTGTCAAATATAACATTGTCTAATACCGTCCTCAACCTGATTCCAGATATCTATGCTGACAGTTCTGTCTTTGTGGAACCAGGGGCAGTTTTTGAACAATATTTAAAAATTGAGCAATTGGTTGAGGGCATACCTTTATTATGTCTATTGAGAGTCTCCTTTCCTTAGACATTTTATTGCCCATACCGGCTCAAAAATTGTTCTTTACTTATCCACCAACTGACTGTACTTATGTAGAGGAATCTGTGGCACCCTATGACGGAATATTAAGCATCCCATCTAATGCAGTGGGAAAGGCTTAGTTAAAAGAGGAGGGTTTTGCTTCAGGGCCCTGTTCAGGCGCCACTTGCCAGAGTCATGTTCTAGCTGGTCCAGGGGTCCCTGAAGGACGGACGGTGTCTGGGAGAGAGGGATGAGAGAGCCTCGAGATTCCTTCTGATCACCAGGCAGACATCTCTACTTTGAGACTCAGCTTTATTTATGGTTACGTGTATGGGGAACAGCACAGAAGTGGCATTTGCCTTAGAAAATGATTTCTGATGACAAATTTCTTTGATACGTAAAAATGTCACAGAACACAGATTTGCAGAAAACTAATGTATAGCCTTTATTAATAGTGATTGATGTATGTGATTTAGATGCTTATCATACAAAACAAGAAGATATCTTTAGCATTCAAATACAAGACAACGTTTTCAGCAAAGCAAAGGCAGAAGTTAGGTCTTAGTGAGTGGGGATCAATAGTCTGTGTACTTAAGAGGAAGTACAAGAAAAACAGGATTCTCAGGAAAGGAGATGTTTGCTCCCATAATCACAAGAGAAGGTCCTACAGTAAGTTCCTTCACAGGCTGCAATCAGCACTGTAGGGCTAGAAGAAGGGGACAAGTCACTCTCCATACCAATCAACAAGGTGTGTAGGGGGGTCCTTGCTGAAGCCAAAACAATTGAGGGGGGATGAATATCAGTCATCTTCTGACAGCAGGAGGCTTTGCAAACCGGCCTTAACCTCACAAGTGTTCTCAACTGGTGAGTTCAGAATGGCTCCTGACCACAAAGCACATATTGAAGTTAATTATAACTTTGCAAAAACCCATCTACTAACTGTTCTGAACCAGAAGAGGACCTATGTTTCCTATGTGTTTAACTTTATATTATTCCCTACAAGTATTTTGGTGTAATGTCTCAAAAGAGTGACTGATGTGCTGCTTTCTATTTTGATGTCTGTAATCTAACTGACATTTGATGTTCAATTGAATACTTCTGTAAATCTATCTTCCCAGTTACTTTCCTATATGCACTGTCTGCTGTTTGCTAACGTGTAATTTAAAATGATGGTCTTTTCTCATTCATTACATGTCTAGGGATTGCATCAAGAGTGCATTTTGAGACACTGAGCAAGGATAGAATTCTAGGCAAAGGGGCGGCCGATTTGGTTCCATTTCAGTTTTACTTCTATGTGATAACTACCATGTTGAGTACGTTATGAGGAGCACGGAGAGCCTGCCACGTTGTTTCCATTTCTGTGGTTACTCTCCACTAGGAATCCTCTGATGTCCAGTAAGGGCTGAGGGCGACTTACAAGCACTGACATTCTTTTAACATTTTTCAGGTTTCTCTATTATATGAATTCTGTAATGTTTGGAAAGTTTTGATGGCCTGGGAAAGGCCTGGCTACATTCTTGACATTTGTAAGATTTCTCTCCAGTATTAATTCTGTGATGTTCAGTAAGGTGTGAGTG
>NW_021917486.1:0-1102 GCF_006229205.1 Suricata suricatta | reverse complement strand
CGCAAAACTTGAGAGACTATTGAATGCTGAAAATGAACTGAGAGTTGAAGGGGAAGGGGGAGGGGGGAAGAGGTGGAGGTGGTGGAGGAGGGCACTTGTGGGGAAGAGCACTGGGTGTTGTATGGAAACCAATTTGACAATAAACGATTTAAAAAAAAAAAGATCTAATGGGGTGGAGAAGATTCAGAGGAGGACAGGGAAGGGATTGAGGCAGTCATTGAAGCAGCAAAGAGATGGTAATAACAGACCAGACTAAAAAGATTCGAATGTATAGTCAGAAGTGCTGAAGGAGCACAGAAGTGTTAAGGCAGCCCAAACCCATAGAATCAGGAAGGTGTTTTTGGTGACCTCAACCTTGTTTTCTAGGGGCATTCCTGTAAGGACGTGGGAGATGAATTTTGATAATTGAAAGGAAAGGTGAATTGTATTTATAAAAGTGCCTTGTGGTGAGAGATGAATGGGAATATCTCTTTAAAAATTTTTTTTAATGTTTATTTTTGAGAGAAAGACAGAGCGTGAGTGGGGGAAGGGAAGAGAGAGAGGAAGACACAGAATCCAAAGTCAGTTCCCGGCTATGAGCTGACAGCACAGAGCCCAGTGTGGGGCTTGAAGTCACGAACCGTGAGGTCATGACTTGAGTCAACGTCAGATGCTTAACCAATAGAGCCACCCAGATGCCCTGGGAATATCTCTTTAATAGGTTTAGATATATTTATGGATGCCTGATGTGTAATGGAGTATAAGCTTTTTAAAAAAAATGTTTATTTACTTATTTTGAGAGAGAGACACAGAGGGAGAGAGCATGCATATGAGCTGGGGAGAGGCAGAGAGAGAGAGAGAGAGGGAGAGAGAGAATCCCAAGCAGGCTCCACACTGTCAGCACAGAGCCCCACGTGAGGCTCAATCTCACCAACCATGAGATCATGACCTGAGTGGAAATCAAGAGTCGGACACTTAACTGCCTGAGCCACCCAGGCTCCCGGAGTATGACTTTTTTGAAGTCAGAGACCTCTTCCTTATTCCTGACGGTGCTGTGTTCTGAGTCATCACTTGGTAGTAGCTTGCAGAGTAGTAAGCCATGGAAAAATAGGATTTGATGTTC
>NW_021917485.1:0-1102 GCF_006229205.1 Suricata suricatta | reverse complement strand
TCTTTCTTTCTTTCTATATTTTTAAATGGTATGTAGTAGTGATCAAGTTCTATTTTTATTCCAATTGTCTCTGTTTCACTTAATGAACAGACTACTTTTCTTCATTGATTTGCAGTTCTAGCCCTGATATGGAAATTTTCCCATATATGTCTGGATCCTTTTCTGGGCTTTCTATTGTCATTACGAGTCCAGTCGTCTACCTCTGTGCCAGTGCCCCATTGTCTTACTTATTACAGCCTTAAGATAAATACCGAGGTTGGTAAAGCAAGTCACTCCCCTTATGCATTTTTGCTTTTTTTTTTGTTCCCCAAGAGTCTCCTGTATTCTTTCCTCTTCTACTTATACTTTTGAACTGCTTACCAAGTCCCAAATACTTGTGTTGCATTGAACCTATGGATCTCTTTGGGGGAGAATTAAAATCTATACAATATCCAGTCCTCCTCCCCTCCCTGATATGGTGGATACCTCCATTTACTTGTGTTTCTTTAAAATTTTTTATGTTTATTTATTTTTGAGAGGGGGGAGGGTCAGAGAGAGGGAGATACAGAATCTGAAGCAGACTCCAAGCTCTGAGCTGTCAACACAGAGCCTGACGGGACTTGAACCCAGGAACCATACGTGAGATCATGACCTGAGCCAAAGTCGGACATTTAACTGACTGAGCCACCCAGATGCCTCCTACTTGTGCCTCTTCCAATGCTTTTAAGTCTTGCTATTTTTGTTAGTTTTATTCTTAGCGCCTAATCCGTGTCATTATTGTAAATGGTATCTTCTTTTCAATTTCGTTCTCTAATTGTTTCTTGCTAGTATTTAGAAATTCAGGGGACCTCTGTAATGTTTACATATGCAAACAGTGCTAAATTACCTACTTGAAACTAATAATTTGTTTGTGAATTCTTTCGCATTTTCCATGCAGATAATTTTATACATTGTGACCACTGAGTATTGTGTGTCTGTCTTCCTTTTCAATGTTTATGTATTTTTCTTGTTTAGATGCAGTGCCTTGGATCCTTAATATGATGTTGACTAAATCAGTGCTACATACTTGTTTTGTTCCTGGTTTTAAAGAGAATACTTCGCATAGGACGTGTATCAGCGTGCA
>NW_021917484.1:0-1102 GCF_006229205.1 Suricata suricatta | reverse complement strand
ACCTGCTGTCAATAATATTGTATAATAATGATTGGATCACTGTATTTTCTGTAACTCCCCCTTCCCAAACTCATAAAAGCCCTACCCTGCCTTTGTTCAGGGCTCACTCCACGTGGATCCAGTGTGTTGTTGAAGTCTGTGAGCCCAAGTTTAGGCTGGCTGGGCCTAAATTTGTAATAAAGCCCTTTGCGTGATTCGGTCTCCCAGGTAATCTCTGGTTTTTGGGGGAGATATTAAAATCCGGGCATAACACTTACTTGTAGAAATAAAGACTAAACCCTAAGTTCCACTTTCATTTTTAAATCAACCTTAGTATCCTAGGCTTATCAAGTCATTATGATGAGTTTTTGGGGGTGACAGTGGGGTTCATGACATCCAGAGCAAATGACCAAGGAAAAGTTCTTGAGGACGTCGTTGGTGCAAAAAGTTGGTTTTATTAAAGCACCGGGACAGTAGCCATGGGGAGGAAGGGCCTCCCAGAGACTGGTTATATACTGCGGAGTTGAGGGGAGGTAAAGTCCAGGGGAAGTTTGCGGTGAGAATTTCATCTGCTAAAGAAGACTCCCGGGAGAGTGAAGGCCAACTTATTGTCAAGCTAGGCTTATTTTCCTCTAGCAAAGCATTAACATTAAGACCTTAGGGAGTTCCTGGATAAACATTTTACTCTGCCAGCCTCAAGTATTTGTCAATGGGCTGCAGCTTATAAAGAAATTTAATTCTATCTGCCATTTCTTTCTGCCTTTGTTTCCCACATCACTGTGGAAGGCTGATGAAGACTATGATCTCTGTCAGTTAACTATTTGTTTTCCCCTTTGTTCTTGGACAGCCAGGAATGCCCTAGGAATATCACACATATCCCACTCAAGGGTGTGTGTGAGGGGTGTGTGGGGAGGGTTATCTGTGACCTGTCAGCTTGCCTTATGCTCCCTCATCAGTTAGAGGATGCAAGGCTAGAACAGCACCTCACCGCAGTGGGAGAACAGAGCCAGATATTAAGTTTTAATTATATTGTCGTTATTAGACTCCTGTTAGTGATAACAAAGAGAGCATTTCTAAAATCATTTCTTCATTTTAAGATTTCTCTTCAAGTTTTATTGGAAGA
>NW_021917483.1:0-1102 GCF_006229205.1 Suricata suricatta | reverse complement strand
CTCCTATGAATCTGCTTAAGTTGTTATGCAGAACTTTCTAGATTAATCCCTCTGAATCATTCCAACATTACCATACTTGGTATATGTTCCAATTGATTAAGCTATATATTTTTTTCCTAAAGTAACACTTTCCATGGTAAAATTTATGTTTCTGGGTATATGCATTATTTAATACAACAAATATTTTAATGAAAGCTTGCTTGCATGGACACTGAAAAGGCAGATAGCAGTATATAATACCATGGCCAGGATAAATCTTATTGACAAGATAAGACGAAGCAAAAAGCTTTGAAGAGGTAAGAAACTGAGCGGCTTAGATTATCTGTGGATGAGGGTACTATTCCAAGGAAAACAAAAGCAAAAACTAACAGTCAGCGCAAAGCCCCTAAGGCAGAAACATGCTGTGTGCTCCCAAATGTCAAGGCCAGTAGGGCTGAATTAAAATAGAAGGAGGTGTAATAGAAGATCAATTCAGGTACATAAGGATATGTAGGCCAAAGGACACTTACTGGACTAGTGAGGATTTATTCTGACAGAGAAGGGCATTACAAAATCTGGGATGCAGGGTTCTTTGCTGCTTAAAATAAACTGTAGGGGCCCACAGATAGAGGCAGAAAGACAATATAATAGAAAAAAAATAATAGGAAAGAAAAGTTGATGGTTTGAACAAAGGTAATATAGGATTGGTGTTCTATCCAATTGGATGTGGAATGCCAGAAAAGGAGAAGACATAAAAATATTTTATTTTATTTGTTTTGGTCTGAGGAAGGGATTGGTTACATTTATTACCAACAAACCAGGAAAACCTACTACAAAATCCACTTGGAGCACAGAGAAGGGGGAGGTCAGTTCAAGTTTGTACGTGTTGAATTTGACATAATTGCTCAATATTTAAGTAGGAAATTTTGTAAAGGAACGAGGAATTAAAAAGAGATATTGGAAGTAAAGCCAGAAAATCATAAGTCTTATGGACATAGAGGTGGCTGCTAAAGTCAGTGAACTCCATATAATCACCAAAAAAGAGAGAATATATGGAGAAGCAGATGAAAGATTATTTATTTTATTTTATTTATTTATTTATTTTCATTTTTTATAATAGTTT
>NW_021917482.1:0-1102 GCF_006229205.1 Suricata suricatta | reverse complement strand
GCCTTCTTCCATGTGAATTTATAACTATTTTTAGAAGGAAGTAGTAAATTAAAAAGAAAGACCTGCAGTGTTTATATCTGAACAAATTATAAAAATAGCTCTCCTTACTTGTATTATCCTCCATAAGGGACCAATTCATCATCAACTTCTTGGACAAAAAAGCCAAAAACAGAATGCTGGGGCTGGCCAATAGGCGTCACCATATGGGGTAGGGGAGGAGAGGGGAGAGAAGAAGAAGAGAACAGACCAAACGGAGGAGGGTTTTTGCTATGCTTGGATGCGGATGGAGTCAACCAACTCATTAGCTGATAAATTTGCTGATTTTTCCCCCTGCAAATTAGTCAAATAGGCTGAGTACTCAATTATTTACTTGGTCAATCTTGCTTTTAAAAATAACAAAATCCTGAGTGTTGTTTCAGTAAAGATCTTTACCACAAAAGCACTAGTTATAATCAATAAAGAAATACTAAGAATTTTAAAAAAGTGCTGCAAAAAAATACCTAGAACTGCTACATGAAATATAACCACAATTTTTAAAAATAGAAATGACCTGAGGTGCCTGGGTGGCAAAGTTGGATGTTAAGCATCCAACTCTTGATTTTGGCCCATGTCACGATCTCACGGTTCATGAGATCAAGCCCCACACGGGGCTCCATGTGCTAACAGCACAGAGTCTGCTTGGGATTCTCTCCCTCCCTCTCTCTCTTTCTCTCTCTGCATGCACTATCTCTGTCTCAAAGCAAACAAACAAATAAAAAACAAAGCAAAAAAACACAAAAAAACAAACAACAAAAAACTTTAAATGGAAACCTGACCTTGCAGTCAAGAAGTCACCAGTACCAGAAATTAAGAAAGAACTAGAAACTTTTCAGGTGCAAGCCACATTGAGCAGTCAGGTAAGGAAGGATGTTAAGGCAGAAACAGAGCATTAAAGGAAGAATAGCAACCACTTAAACAGAGACATATATTTTCAAACCCAAAAAAGAGTAGGGAAAAAAAATAAGGACAGGGGCACAGAGACTTGGATAACGTCAGGACCGCTAAGAGACTGACCACAATCTGAAAACAGGAGAATACTGAAAACCTGCCCATTAGCACAGGG
>NW_021917481.1:0-1102 GCF_006229205.1 Suricata suricatta | reverse complement strand
GGCTCATGGGTTCGAGCCCCTCATCAGGCTTTGTGCTGACAGCTCAGAGCCTGGAGCCTGCTTTGGCTTCTGTGTCTCCCTCTCTCACTGCCCCTCCCCCACTCATGTTCTGTTTCTATCTCAATAATAAATAAAAACATTTAAAAAAGACCACTTAGGACCCACCTACAGTCCAACAAAACTAGTTTTTAATAAACTGCCGCAGTAAGGGAGACTACCTATCAAAGGCATCAGGGAGAATTTCGCCAAAGGAGGACACCAGGCAGTATTGTGATATTGGTGGAAACGTGGGGTGTAGATAGGGTCCGGAGTGTTTGGAGGCTTGCAGAAAACCAGGGATGTGTATAAAGTAGTTAATATCAGCCTAGACTAAGAAGCAAACTCAGGTTCTCTGTCCTTAGGAACTACAAAGCTAAGATAATGTGGACTGCTGTGTCCAACAATCCCTTCCCTGAAGCTGTGGACCTCAGCTGCTTTTTCTATCAAAGTAAACCCATGACTCACATCTTCCAGGCAAGAGTAAGATGTTCCACTCTCACTAATAGGATCTCCAACAGCAAAGTTTCTGACAGTCTATGATTTTAGAGATCAAGCTTTCTCAAAACTCTCTCCTTTTATTAATGAACAAAACCAGGCTCATGTGTTCGCACCAACCTATCTAGATACCAAGATCATTTTTCTCCAAAGGGAACAGATCACTTTTCTTCAAACGGGATGGTAGAAAGGTAACCAGAATCTGAGTACACCCAGTGGTTCTGCAGTTAATGCTATTTATGTAGTCACTAAAAATCACATGCTAGTTATTGGCTTTCAGCATTTAGATTCAAGTTATAGACAAAACGAAAAAAATAAATTTCATTAAAGGTCAGAA
This sequence comes from Suricata suricatta, assembly GCF_006229205.1. Classification (NCBI taxonomy): domain Eukaryota; kingdom Metazoa; phylum Chordata; class Mammalia; order Carnivora; family Herpestidae; genus Suricata; species Suricata suricatta. The sequence goes on along the minus strand of NW_021917481.1, from coordinate 231 downwards.
TTTAAATGTTGGTAACTCTGACCACGCAAAGATAAATAATCGGGTAGAAAAAGATGAGCACTGGAAATAGGGAAGAAAAGGTATGGTTTCAGTGAGGAGCAGGGACTATTATTACTGAAGGCAGTAGGGCTAGTCCAGTCTGGTGTTACACTACTTACACTGATGGACGAAGAAGAGGTGAGAATCTAAATATATGGCACCCAGAGGTAGGGTGGGCGTGATGCATATACG
>NW_021917480.1:0-1102 GCF_006229205.1 Suricata suricatta | reverse complement strand
TTGGTTGTAATAGGTCCTTCTTTGTTCATGGTTTTGTCTATCTGAGTGCTCTCTCATTTTTTTCTGAGGAGCCTGGCTAGAGGTTTATCGATTTTGTTTATTTTTTCGAAGAACCAACTCTTAGTTTCATTAATCTGCTCGACTGTACTTTTGGATTCTATATTGTTTATTTCTGTAATGGCTTCATTTTCTTTAGATGATGCTGTTAAGCTTACCTGGTGGATCAGTGTGAAGTGCATATCCATGCTCATCTGTGCACGTATGCAGGAGAGGTGGAAGTGGCTTCACCTCACTTCCTGGTCTCTGGCACAAGAACCTTGACCTCTCACTGATCCACAGTCACCCCTCCTCTGTCTCGAGCTTCCATCCATTCCTTGTTTCTACCCTGTTTATGTCCAAGCCAGCACCCTGCCAGTCAGCACCTCCCTCCAGAACTCTTTCTCAGATGGGGCTGTGTTCCCAAACCCCTCACTTTAGAGATCTCTGTGGTTTAGACAGACCCAGACCCTCTGGGGGAGGGTCTTGCTGAGCAATGGCCAGGTGGCGGCTTGCTCAGAAAACGTTCATGTGATCACTCTGCAACAGATATGCAGAGATTATGGCAAATCAGAACATACAGTCATGCCAGATTTCACTCCACTCTGGTGTCTTTGTCCCAGTACCAGCAAACATGGCTGTCATCCTGAGTCTGCGGGGATCTTTGCCTGTGGAGAAGGCATTATGGCCTCTACCAAATGCACTCCAAGAAGGGAACCATTGCTGCCATGTGGTGCACAGACCTCTCAGACACCGTTTCCCATTCCTGGGGATTCACCTTGCTTCCTCACCAGAGCAGTGGCAGGTACTGACTTCTGGAATTTCCAACTCTGTATTCCAATTCGTAAAACACACTTATTTACTTATGAGAGAGAGAGAGAAAAAGAGAGTGATTGTGGGATTAGCAGAGATAGAGGGAGACACAGAATCTGAAGCAGGCTCCAGGCTCTGAGCTGTCAGCATGGAGCCTCACGTGGGGCTTGAACTCACGAACCATGAGATTATGACCTGAGTTGAAGTTGCCCCTGTGTTCCACTTAGAGCATCCTAGAGGTATTGAAACCCTA
>NW_021917479.1:0-1102 GCF_006229205.1 Suricata suricatta | reverse complement strand
GACAGGTTTGTGTGTGTGTGTCTCTCTCTCTTTTTACTTTGGCTCATTTATTTTTTGAACTCCACATATGAATGAAATCAGATGTCTTTCTCTATCTGACTTATTCACTTAGTATCATACTCTCTCACTCCATCCGTATTGTTACAAATGGCAAGATTTCTTTATTTTATGGCTGAATAATATTCCATTGTGTATGCATACCACATCTTTTTTATCCATTCATCTATCAGTGGACACTTGGGCTGCTTCCATACTTTGGCTGTTGTAAATAATGCTGCTGTAAACATAGGGGTGCATGAATCCCTTTGAATTAGTGCTTTTGCATTTGCGGGGTAAATACCTGGTAGTATGAATACTAGATCGTAAAGTAGTTCTATGTTTAATGTTTTAAGGAATCTCCATACTATTTTCCACAGGGGTTGCCCTAGTTTGCATTCCTATCAGCAGTGGAAGTTAGTTACTTTTTATCTACATCCTCACCAACACTTGTTGTCTCTTGTGTTTTTTAATTTTAGCCATTCTGACAAGTATAGGTGGTATCTCGTTATGGTTTTGATTTGCATTTCCTTGATGATGAGTGATGCTGAGTATCCTTTCATGTGTCTGTGGGCCATCTGGATGCCCTCTTTGGATAAATCTCTGTCCATATCTTCTGCCCTTTTTGTAAATTGGATTATTTGTTTTTTGGATGTTGAGTTGTATCAGTTCTTTATATATTTTGTATACTAACTCTTTACTGGATGTGTCATTTGCAAATATCTCCTCCCATTCAGCAGGTTGTCTTTTAGTTTTACTGATTGCTTCCTTCTCTGTGAAGAAGATTTTTATTTAGGTGCAGTCCCCGTAGTTTTTTTTTTACTTCACTTCCTGTGCCTTAGGAGACAGATGCAGAAAGATGTTGCCACAGCCAATGTCCAGACATTTCTGCTTGTGCTCTCTTCTAGGATTTTTGTGGTTTCAGATCTCACATTTAGGTCATTAGTCTATTTTAATTTATTTTTGTGTATGGATTGAGGAGGTGGTCCAGTTTCCGTAGAGTTTTCAGCCCTACTCCCCATTCTCCAAAGAATGAAGAGAGGCTGGAAATACATCTAATAACTGA
>NW_021917478.1:0-1102 GCF_006229205.1 Suricata suricatta | reverse complement strand
GGGACTCTTTAGAGGAAAAAACAAATATGCTGTGAAAACACCTTTAATATGATGTCAGCTGTAGGATTTTTGTACTTGCTCTTTAGAATTTTAAAGTTCACTTCTGTTTCTAGGTTCTAAGAGGTTATATTTTTTCATGAATAAACTGTCTGAAATACTTTATCTGTATCTATTAAAAGGATCATGTGTGATTTTCCTCATCAAACTTTCAAAGAACCAAGGTGTGGTTCCGTTGACTGTGTATATTATTTATCTGTTCTTAATTTTAGTGACTTTGAAACCACTTATTGTTGAAATTTATTTATTATCAATTTATTAACATTTATCTTTATTGACATTTGAAACATTTTATTTCCTACATGTGTTGAGTTTCATTTTTCTATTTTCTAGCTTTTCAATGTGGAAGCTTAGATTATTGATTTAATTTATCTTCTTTTCTAATATAAGCATTCAGTGCTATAAATGTTCCTCTAGATTCTGTTTTACTGCATCTCACAAATTTTGACATGTTGTGTTTTTCTTTTTAATGTCATTTAAAATAGTTATCAATTTATCTTTAGATATCTTCTTGATCTACAGATCACTTTCAAATACGTTTTTATTTTCTAAATATTTTATAATTTTTACTTACATATTTCTGTTTTTAACTTTGCAAGTAAACTATGAAATGAGAACACAATTTGTATAATTTTAATTCTTCTACATTTATTAATGTTTATCATTTTTAAATGTTTATTAATTTCTGTATAAACTTATAAATTGTAACCTTATAATTATAACATTATAACTTATAATTTGTAAACTTATAAATTATAAACTTTTCTATTTTTCTTTCAGTTCTATCAAGTTTTTTCTTTTTTTCTTTCCCCTTGATAAATGCAGACTAATCTGTTTTAGGTTTATTTACTTTAGTATAGCTATACCTTATTGAAGAATCGCCTTTTTTCATTTTTAAGTCATTGGTTTCTGTCATTGGTAAACTCTGAAATCTACTTAGTCTGACATTAGCTTTCTTTTGATTACTGTAAATTTATTTTGATTACTTTTATTGCATTTTAAAAACTTCTCTATATAATTATAATTAAAGCATGTTTCCTGAAAA
>NW_021917477.1:0-1102 GCF_006229205.1 Suricata suricatta | reverse complement strand
ATCTTCTACCAAATAGCTGCACTCTTAATCAGACTATTTTTGTTGTTGTTTCTTTGCCATCCATTCTAAATGCAAATAATAAAAATGCCTGCTTCATTATATCACAGTGATAATTAAAGTATGGCAAGTTTCCTTCTAGCATAGTACCTTAGCAATACTAGGATAATAAATATTAACTATTAATAATGTTCTTTAAACAGAGTGTCTGTAGGTCCCTCAGTGAAAAATCTCTTTCTTACTCTAGTCAATCAGCCAACAAACAGACTGTATATTTTCATTGTGTGAATGACTAGACTGTTAACTCATCAGAAAGGTTCACCAAAATCATTTGTTAATATTGTGAAACAAAAGGTAATGTTTTAATAGATATCTTCAAATGTGTTTTTCCAAACTAAATTCAATAATGAACAGTTTCCCTCCCAATTATTTTAACATTACCAAATAATACTTTCTTTCTTTTTTAATGTTTGAGAGAGAGAGCAAGCAGAGGAGGGACAGAGAGAGAGGAAGAGAAAGAATCCCAAGCAGGCTCCACACTGTCAGTGCAGAGACCTATGTGGGGCTTGATCTCATGAACAGTGATATCATGACCTGAGTTGAAATCAAGAGTCAGACTCTTAACCGGCTGAGCCACCGGGTCTTACCCAATAATACTTTCAAAGGAAAAACTAATTCAGTGTGATACTACAGAAATCCTCTTGAAATTATAAGATTTCTGCATTATTACAAGAAATTTGAGTAAATTATGCCCCTTTTGATGTCTTGTGTTTGTGATAAGGGTGTACATCCTGGTTTCTTGGATTTGATATATTAAAGTAACATCAAGTTGCATGTTACCTTATTATGAAGTGATCAAAAACTTTTGTTTCCAGATTGAGGCCATGAGACATATGGATGAAATAAACATTCTTGTGCATATTTAATGCATATGTTTATTCATTATCTTCAGAGGAAGATTATTTGCTCTTAATTTATTATTTTTTTATAATTTATAATTAATTTATTGTGATTAATTTCTGTTTTATAATTAATTTTAGAATATTTATATGATCAGCTTCAGGAGAGAGTTTCAAACAGTTTTTCAAAACAATTGGCCCATTTG
>NW_021917476.1:0-2183 GCF_006229205.1 Suricata suricatta | reverse complement strand
TAAACTACTGGGATTTCATAAAAATAAAAAGCCTCTGCACAGTAAAGGAAACAAACAAACTAAAAGGCAGCCTTCAAAATGGGAGAAAAAATTTCCAAATGACATATCTGATAAAGGGTTATATCCAAAATATATGAAGAATTTATAAAATTCAACACCCCTAAAACAAATAATCCAGTTAAAAAATGGGCAGAAGACATGAATAGACAGTTTTCTAAAGAAGATATACAGATGGCAAACCCACATGAAAAAATGCTCAACATCACTCAGCAGGGAAATACAAATCAAAACTACAATAACATATCACCTCACACCAGTCAAAATGGCTAAAATTAATAACACGGGAAACAACAGGTGTTGGTGAGGATCTGGAGAAAGGGGAAGCCTCTTACATTGTGCTAGGAATGCAAACGTGTACATTCACTCCAGAAAACACTGTGGAAGCGACTCAGAAAGTTAAAAATAGAACTACCCTATGACTCAGCAATTGCACTACTTGGTATTTTTCCAAACAATACAAAAACATTCACCTCAGTATTTATAGCAGCTTCATCAACAATAAACAAATGACAGAAAGAACCCAAATGTCCATTGACTGTTGAGTGGGTAAAGGAGATGTGGTACATACACACACACACACACACACACACACACACACACACACACACACACGCATACAGTGGAATATTACTTGGCCATAAAAAATGAAATCTTGCCATTTGCAGTGATGTGAATAGAGCTAGAGAGTATGACGCTAAGTGAAATAAGTCAGAGAAAGACAAATACCATATGGTTTCACTCATATGTGGAATTGAAGAAACAAAACAAATGTACATAGGGGGAAAAGAAAGAGAGGCAAATCAAGGAAGAGACTGTTAACTATAGAGAACACACTGATGGTTACCAGAGGGGGGGAATGGGTGAATAGATGGTGGGGACTGAGCAGGGCACTTGTTGTGATGAGCACTAGGTGTTGTATGGAAGGGTTGAATCACTAAAGTCTATACTTGAAACGAATTTTATACTCTATATTAACTAACTGGAATTTAAATAAAAATTTGGGGGGGGGATGTAATGTGTTTAGGAATAAAATAAAATGTAAAAAAAAAAAAACCACTACAAAGCAGAAGAAAACAATACAAACACTCCAACATGAATTAGGTTTAATCAAACAAATTACAAAAATGTGAGAATACTGTAACTCACAAATTTAAAATTCTGAATAGAAATAGATAAACAGTTGCAAAAAGAGCTGTCAGGATACTGGAAAGAAATTGAATAAAAAGGGTTTTATTTTCTCTACATCCTCACCAACACTTGTTATTTCTTGTCTTTTGATAGTAACTGCTCCGACGGGTATGAAGTGATGTCTTACTGTGGTTCTGATTTGCATTCTCTGCTGAGTGACGTTGAGCCTCTTGTCATGTGTCTGTTTGCTATCTGGGTGTCTTCTTTGGAAAAATGTCTGTTCAGTTCTCTGACCATTTTTAAATTTGATTTTTTTTTTTTTTGCTTTTGCCTATTTTTTTTTGAATTGGATTTTTTTCATGTTCTTTGTTTTGCTTTTTTGCTATTTAGTTGTATGAGTTCCTTATATAGTTTAGATATTAATCCCTTTTGGATGTTTGGTTTGCAAATACTTTATCCTATTGGTTGCCTTTTCATTTTGTTGATGGCTTCCTTTATTGTACAGAAGGTTTCTTGTTTGATGAGGTCTCGTTTATTTTGCTTCTGTTATTCTTTGAGTGTCATATATAAAAAAAATTAATTCCCAAGACCAATGTCAAGGAGAGTGTTCTCTTTTCTTCTTGGACATTTATACTTGCAGGTCCTATATTTAAGTCTTTAATCTATTCTCAGTTAATTTTGGGGAGTTGTATAAGATAAGGGTCTACTTGGATTCTTTTGCATGTGGATATCCAGTTTTCCCAGCACCATTTATTGAAGATACTGTCTTTTCTCCATTAAGTATTCTTGGCCCCTCTGGTCAAATATTTGAAATATTAGTTGACCACATACACATGGGCTTATTTCTGGGCTCTTGATTATGTTCTGTTGGTTTATATGTTTGTTATTATGCCAATACCATGCTGTTTTGATTACTATAAATAATTTCTGGGGATGTAATGAATAGCAGGGTGACTTTGGTTAGAACACTTTATGTTGATTTGAAAGTTGCTAAG
>NW_021917475.1:0-1102 GCF_006229205.1 Suricata suricatta | reverse complement strand
GGCTCATGGGTTCGAGCCCCTCATCAGGCTTTGTGCTGACAGCTCAGAGCCTGGAGCCTGCTTTGGCTTCTGTGTCTCCCTCTCTCACTGCCCCTCCCCCACTCATGTTCTGTTTCTATCTCAATAATAAATAAAAACATTTTAAAAAGACCACTTAGGACCCACCTACAGTCCAACAAAACTAGTTTTTAATAAACTGCCGCAGTAAGGGAGACTACCTATCAAAGGCATCAGGGAGAATTTCGCCAAAGGAGGACACCAGGCAGTATTGTGATATTGGTGGAAACGTGGGGTGTAGATAGGGTCCGGAGTGTTTGGAGGCTTGCAGAAAACCAGGGATGTGTATAAATTAGTTAATATCAGCCTAGACTAAGAAGCAAACTCAGGTTCTCTGTCCTTAGGAACTACAAAGCTAAGATAATGTGGACTGCTATGTCCAACAATCCCTTCCCTTAAGCTGTGGACCTCAGCTGCTTTTTCTATCAAAGTAAACCCATGACTCACATCTTCCAGGCAAGAGTAAGATGTTCCACTCTCACTAATAGGATCTCCAACAGCAAAGTTTCTGACAGTCTATGATTTTAGAGATCAAGCTTTCTCAAAACTCTCTCCTTTTATTAATGAACAAAACCAGGCTCATGTGTTCGCACCAACCTATCTAGATACCAAGATCATTTTTCTCCAAAGGGAACAGATCACTTTTCTTCAAACGGGATGGTAGAAAGGTAACCAGAATCTGAGTACACCCAGTGGTTCTGCAGTTAATGCTATTTATGTAGTCACTAAAAATCACATGCTAGTTATTGGCTTTCAGCGTTTAGATTCAAGTTATAGACAAAACGAAAAAAATAAATTTCATTAAAGGTCAGAATTTAAATGTTGGTAACTCTGACCACGCAAAGGTAAATAATCGGGTAGAAAAAGATGAGCACTGGAAATAGGGAAGAAAAGGTATGGTTTCAGTGAGGAGCAGGGACTATTATTACTGAAGGCAGTAGGGCTAGTCCAGTCTGGTGTTACACTACTTACACTGATGGACGAAGAAGAGGTGAGAATCTAAATATATGGCACCCAGAGGTAGGGTGGGCGTGATGCATATACG
>NW_021917474.1:0-1102 GCF_006229205.1 Suricata suricatta | reverse complement strand
ACCCCCCAGTCTGGGAAAGACCAACATTGATGCATTGCCATGATTAAATCAATTCTGCTAATCAGATATATTTCCCCTTATCTCATTCTTATCTCTCCCCTCTGCTGTTTTTATGCTTTTGGACTGTCCTTTGTCTTATTGTTTTTGCCCCCACTCCTTTTTTTTCTTTTCTTTCCTTTTCTCTAATTTTCCTTCTTTCCCCTTTTGGTTTGCTTGTTTGTGTGTTTGCATGCTTTTATTCCCTGTGTGTCTGTCTTATTTTCAGGGCTACCTCTAGAAACAAGCCAAAGTACACATGGTGGAGAGTCCCAAATATCGCGGAGTAGGAAAATAAAATAACCAAAGGCACAACAAGAGAAAGCAAGAGACACCATTAAAAGAACACTTCCTCAACGGACAGGCCCTGGACAGTCAATGAGCCTCCTTTAATACAGCAATACTAACAGGTGCACAGTGCATAATGAGCTTTCAAAACTGACAAGAGACAGAAAGCTAGCCAAAATGAAAAATGGAAGAGCTCTCCTCTAAATAAATTCCAGGAAGAAGTCACAGCCACAGAATTGCTCAAAACAGATATAAGCAACACAACTGAGCAAGAATTCAGAACAACTGTCATAAAATTGATTGCTGGGCTGGATAAAAGCATGGAGAAGCCATTAGAGAAGCTATTGATACAAAGACTAGAGACCTTCAAAATAGCTGTGACGAGTTAAAAAATGCTATAAATGAGGTGAATAATAAAATGGAGGTAGTAACTGCACGGATTGAAGAGGCAGGGAGGAGAATAGGTGAATTCGAAGACACAGTTATAGCAAAATCGGAAGCTGAGAAAGAGATACATTGATCCAGAAGCACGAAAAGAGAATTCGAGACCTGAGTGATACAATCAAACGGAATAATATCCCTATAATAGAAATTCCTGAAGAAGAAAGAGGAAAAGGTCCTGAAGGAGTCCTTGATCAAATTATAGTAGAGAACTTCCCCAATCTGGGGAAAGAAATAGACACTGAAATCCAAGAGGCACAAAGAACTTCCCTCAGATGTAACTTGAATTGACCTTCAGCATGACATATCATAGTGAAATTGGCAAAATATAAGGAGA
>NW_021917473.1:0-1102 GCF_006229205.1 Suricata suricatta | reverse complement strand
CGGCCAGCGAGGGCCCTTCCCGGGCGAGGAGCACCCCTCCCGCTCGGTGCGGCCGCCGCTGGGGACCACGCGAGTCAAGAACGGCCTCGAGGCGCCATCACAAGGACCGCCCTTCACCACGAGACACGGAAATGCACATTAAGCCTCATTTTCCTGAGCTGTTTGTGTGTTCGCGGCAAGTGGAGGGGGGCGAGGTCGGTGTGGCCGGCGGTCCGGGAAGACGCGGGCTGTGGCGTGGACCACGAGCCCCCCGTGACAATGCTCCCCAGAGTGTCAGGAGCCCTCACACGCCCGTACTCTGCGCCTGCCGATTTCATTTGAGATGTGCATCCGGAGGACCTGATTCCCGGCGTGGAGCACATCCTTTCTGCGTGGACGGCGCTCCCGGGGCCGCTGCTTGTCGGAAGGGCCCGCAGCCAGCAGGGGTGAGGCCCGCTCCCGCGGCAGCGCCGTCCCGCAGCCCCGTGCGCACCTTCCTGGAACGCGGCTCCGAGTGCTGTCGTAAATCGGAGAACTCGCATTTCCAGCGTCCGATCTCGACAGCATACAAATTCGTCTTTACGGGGCAGCCGCAGCCCTGGAAAAGCTGAGCGGAGACCGTGTGCAGGGAAGGGCGGAGCGCAGCTGTGGACGCGTCTCCGGGCTGTACTTCGGGTGATAGACACGGTGGGTCTCCTCCCGTATTTACCAGTCTGAATTCCTCAGATTTTCCGTGACTGAACTCCAATCGCCAGGGCCTGGTGGCCACTCCCTGCGGGACCCGGAGGCGCCCGGGGACCTGCCCGGGCGCACGTCCCCTCAGCGCCTGCCCGAGGCCCCCGCTGTTCCCGAGGCCTGGGCACTCGGGCTGCGCCCGTTGACTGGTGGTCTCCCGGCCCAGTCCGTTGGCTCGGGATGGGACGGCCATCGGTTCCTGAGTTGCCGGCGTGCTTTCCGTGTACCGCTGAGGGTGGTGGGACCCCCCGGAGGACACGTGCCCTGTTGGACCCGGCCTGGGACGCCCGCCCTCCTGGCTGGCGCTGCCGCTTTCCTGGCGGGCGCAGAGGACTCGGCTGTGCTGCCGGTTGGAGGCCTGGGGGTGAGGCATCCCGGGCCGGGAGGG
>NW_021917472.1:0-1102 GCF_006229205.1 Suricata suricatta | reverse complement strand
CATAAAATTATTTGGAATGCTAGTTATCACCGTTTTGGTTTGTGACGAATTTAAATTTAAAATGTTAATAATTAAGTTATAACATGACATCTTAATCTCCCTCACCCATCATTTACAACCCATTAATAATAAATCCTCCCAATTCTAGTAACAAAAGTATTTCTTTAATCCACCACCTAAATCCAATTTTCCTTATTTTTGTATGGACTACTGCCATAAACTTCTACCTGGTTCCTATTCTGTCTTTATTCCTACTACAACTGCAAGAGCATTTTGAAACCTAAGATCTTTTCATTCTCTTATCTAAAACTCTTTCATTGCTTTGGAAATAAAAGCAAAATATTACTATGACCTATTAGGCCCAGAATGATCAGGTATTTGCTACTTTTCTATTTTTCTCTCTTATTAGTTTCTCCCTATCCAACTATTACACTCTCACTGGCCTTCTTTCAGATTTCCAATACCCCATACTTGTTCCAGTTTTAGAGCCATGATACACGTTCTTCTTTCTACTGGAAAGCTTTTTCACTGGATTTTGACAACGTGAGCTGCTTTCCTTCAGGTTTTAATGTCACCATGTTGCCCAACTCCAGTGGGCAATTTTCATAACTTTGGAATTGTGCAAACCACCAATATACAATAATAATGCATATTCACCTCCTCAAAGAGGTGATTTTTCCAATCTTAATGAGATACCTAACATTGGTCTCTTCACCTCACAATTCTTCCCTCCCCCCTTTTTTTTCCTACCTCACAATTCTCACAATAGTTTGTAACCAGAAATTGTTTTTAATTGTTTATTTGGTAATGTTAGTCTTGCCCATCCAACCATGCTCTATAAGACTAAGGACTTTATCTTTTTGATCACTGCTATATACTTAGTATTTGGCACAGAGGCTGGCATATGGCAGCATTTAATATACATTTGTTTAATAAATAAATGAACAAATTCTTCCACCTGTAAAATTCTATGATTCAAATTATAGAGCTGCTAAAAGATAAACTATTACAAATTTTGAGAGTTTATTTGAGGGGCACCTGGGTGACTCAGTCAGTTGAGTGACCAGCTCTTGATTTCAGCTCAGGTCATAATCTCCTAGTT
>NW_021917471.1:0-1102 GCF_006229205.1 Suricata suricatta | reverse complement strand
GGGACTCTTTAGAGGAAAAAACAAATATGCTGTGAAAACACCTTTAATATGATGTCAGCTGTAGGATTTTTGTACTTGCTCTTTAGAATTTTAAAGTTCACTTCTGTTTCTAGGTTCTAAGAGGTTATATTTTTTCATGAATAAATTGTCTGAAATACTTTATCTGTATCTATTAAAAGGATCATGTGTGATTTTCCTCATCAAACTTTCAAAGAACCAAGGTGTGGTTCCGTTGACTGTGTATATTATTTATCTGTTCTTAATTTTAGTGACTTTGAAACCACTTATTGTTGAAATTTATTTATTATCAATTTATTAACATTTATCTTTATTGACATTTGAAACATTTTATTTCCTACATGTGTTGAGTTTCATTTTTCTATTTTCTAGCTTTTCAATGTGGAAGCTTAGATTATTGATTTAATTTATCTTCTTTTCTAATATAAGCATTCAGTGCTATAAATGTTCCTCTAGATTCTGTTTTACTGCATCTCATAAATTTTGACATGTTGTGTTTTTCCTTTTAATGTCATTTAAAATAGTTATCAATTTATCTTTAGATATCTTCTTGATCTACAGATCACTTTCAAGTACGTTTTTATTTTCTAAATATTTTATAATTTTTACTTACATATTTCTGTTTTTAACTTTGCAAGTAAACTATGAAATGAGAACACAATTTGTATAATTTTAATTCTTCTACATTTATTAATGTTTATCATTTTTAAATGTTTATTAATTTCTGTATAAACTTATAAATTGTAACCTTATAATTATAACATTATAACTTATAATTTGTAAACTTATAAATTATAAACTTTTCTATTTTTTTTTCAGTTCTATCAAGTTTTTTCTTTTTTTCTTTCCCCTTGATAAATGCAGACTAATCTGTTTTAGGTTTATTTACTTTAGTATTGCTATACCTTATTGAAGAATCGCCTTTTTTCATTTTTAAGTCATTGGTTTCTGTCATTGGTAAACTCTGAAATCTACTTAGTCTGACATTAGCTTTCTTTTGATTACTGTAAATTTATTTTGATTACTTTTATTGCATTTTAAAAACTTCTCTATATAATTATAATTAAAGCATGTTTCCTGAAAA
>NW_021917470.1:0-1102 GCF_006229205.1 Suricata suricatta | reverse complement strand
AAACTATTATAAAAAATGAAAATAAATAAATAAATAAAATAAAATAAATAATCTTTCATATGCTTCTCCATATATTCTCTCTTTTTTGGTGATTATATGGAGTTCACTGACTTTAGCAGCCACCTCTATGTCCATAGGACTTATGATTTTCTGGCTTTACTTCCAATATCTCTTTTTAATTCCTCGTTCCTTTACAAAATTTCCTACTTAAATATTGAGCAATTATGTCAAATTCAACACGTACAAACTTGAACTGACCTCCCCCTTCTCTGTGCTCCAAGTGGATTTTGTAGTAGGTTTTCCTGGTTTGTTGGTAATAAATGTAACCAATCCCTTCCTCAGACCAAAACAAATAAAATAAAATATTTTTATGTCTTCTCCTTTTCTGGCATTCCACATCCAATTGGATAGAACACCAATCCTATATTACCTTTGTTCAAACCATCAACTTTTCTTTCCTATTATTTTTTTTCTATTATATTGTCTTTCTGCCTCTATCTGTGGGCCCCTACAGCTTATTTTAAGCAGCAAAGAACCCTGCATCCCAGATTTTGTAATGCCCTTCTCTGTCAGAATAAATCCTCACTAGTCCAGTAAGTGTCCTTTGGCCTACATATCCTTATGTACCTGAATTGATCTTCTATTACACCTCCTTCTATTTTAATTCAGCCCTACTGGCCTTGACATTTGGGAGCACACAGCATGTTTCTGCCTTAGGGGCTTTGCGCTGACTGTTAGTTTTTGCTTTTGTTTTCCTTGGAATAGTACCCTCATCCACAGATAATCTAAGCCGCTCAGTTTCTTACCTCTTCAAAGCTTTTTGCTTCGTCTTATCTTGTCAATAAGATTTATCCTGGCCATGGTATTATATACTGCTATCTGCCTTTTCAGTGTCCATGCAAGCAAGCCTTCATTAAAATATTTGTTGTATTAAATAATGCATACACCCAGAAACATAAATTTTACCATGGAAAATGTTACTTTAGGAAAAAAATATATAGCTTAATCAATTGGAACATATACCAAGTATGGTAATGTTGGAATGATTCAGAGGGATTAATCTAGAAAGTTCTGCATAACAACTTAAGCAGATTCATAGGAG
>NW_021917469.1:0-1102 GCF_006229205.1 Suricata suricatta | reverse complement strand
TCCAACTCACAAACCACAAGAGCATGACCTGAGCTAAAGTTGGACACTTAACCAACTGAGCCGCCCAGGAGCCCCATTTTTTAAAAATTTATTTTATTAAGTAATCTCTACACCCAATGTGGGGCTTGAACTCAAGACCCAGAGATCTAGGGTCACATGCCCTACTGAGTGAGCCAGCCAGGCACCCTGATGTCACTCCTGTCATTAGGCTCTAAAAGACTGAGTTTCATCTTGCTAGTGGATTCTTTCTAGTAACTTCCTGGCTTGCATCCTTCAGTGAAGGCACCTGGCAAGGAAACAGGGGTTGGCCTCTGACCAAAAACCAGTGAGGAACTGAGGCCTCACTCAACAGCCTACGAGGAACTGAATGCCGGCAACACTCGCTGAGTGAACAGACCCTTCCCCGGTAGAGCCTCCAGATGAGACGGCAGCCCCGGGGCTGGTACCTTGAGAGCATCCAGCCAGAGGCCATGAAGCAGAGCACCCGGCTAAGCTATGCCTGGATTCCTGACCCACAGAAACCATGAGAAAATAAAGGCTCTTTCAAGCTACTAAGCTTTGGGGAAGTTTGCTTTGTAGCCATAGATAACTAAGATAGCACCCATTCTGTGTTGCTGCCTTCGGTAATTTCCATAGGCACCTCTCATCCATTAGTGCACCTTCCCATGGTCTTCCCCAGCCTGCTACTTCCCAGGGGATGGATGGATAAAAACTACACTTACCAGACTCCCTTGCTTCTAAAGTTCTGCCAACAAGATGAATTTGTGCAAGATTTGGAAAGCAGAATTTTTTTTGGTGGCAGTGGTGGCTGATGGGTAGGCTCTGGCAGACATGAGCTTCTCCAGTGACCACACTCTGTCCCATTCTCCACGTCTCAGTTCATGGGTGTAGGCTGTGGAGGGTGGATTCAATCAAAGCAGGGGTGAGGTGACCTTGAAACCACAAGTCCAGCAACGGCCCATGACACCTGCACCTCATCCAACACTTTTGTAAGAACCCACTTCATCATACTGAATACCTTCCTACAAAAATACTTAGACACATTTCCACTTCTTGCACTGAACTCTGCTTATAGAGTCATTCACTCATCAAGGCCCTGGGG
>NW_021917468.1:0-1102 GCF_006229205.1 Suricata suricatta | reverse complement strand
TAATGGGTATGAGAAGAGGATTAGGAGAAAGGAGCTCATAGCATAAGTAGATAAGGACACCATGGAAGAATGACAAAGGGCAGAGTGAACCTCCACAGAACAAGACAGGACAGAAGTCTTAGAGGAATGCAAAATGAGAGAGCATGAGACTTTATGAAATGAAAATTATTGAGATTATTATAATTTTAAAAGTTTTCATTCATTCAATTTATAATGAAAAGATTTAAGGACTGTTTACAATTACAGAAAAGTAAATATGTAGTCCTTTTTTTGGGTATCCAAATGAGTACAACATACTACATTTCTCCTAAGAGCCAAAGGGTCTCTTCAGAATATAGATGGGTTGCTCAGCAGTAATTTAAAACTTTTCAATTGCAGAAGAGAGGGGAGAAAACAAGGAGAAATTCAGAATTGGTAAAATGCCAAGAGGAAGATAAAGTGAAGGAAATAAAAATTTCCCAAAGGCATGTTTTTTTCAGGGAAAAAGGTTCTGTCCTTTCAACAACTTTTCATGACTTTTTATTATAATTCATGATTCAAAAATAATTGTTAATTATTAAAGGTTCTTTGGAGAAGGCTTTGTGTCTTTCCTATCAAATTTTCTTATCTTGTATTATATTTTGTACTCAGTATTTAAAGAGTCAAATATTTAACCATTGATTTTCCTTAGATTTCTCATGTATAAGTATCAGTAATACATTTATACCCCTTAGTGCTGATTGAATGGATTGTTAACTTAAAGAAGCTTCAACACAATAAATACTCATTGATGAATAGGAATAGCTATTGCTATCCATAACAAGGAAACAATTTTAGTATGAATTAAATGAACAAAAAATATTGGTACCTTCTAAATTGAATATGATTGTGTGGGTGTGTGTGTGTGTGTGTGTGTGTGTGTGTGTGTGTGTGTGTTGGCATCATTAGTATTCTGGGGTTTTGGAGGATGTAGTAAAGACATTTTAAACCTGTTCTTTAAAAATTTCATGCATTATCTTGTCTAAGAATTATTTCCTAACTGTCATCTTTTGGGTATTTTAAAGGCTGTTTTAGAATGCAGGTTATATGAAAGTTAGTTTGAAAAGCCCTCTGTAGGAATATG
>NW_021917467.1:0-1102 GCF_006229205.1 Suricata suricatta | reverse complement strand
GAAAGCAGGAGGCATCACAATTCTAGACTTCAGGCTCTACTACAAAGCTGTCATCATCAAGACAGTATGGTATTGGCACAAAAACAAACACATAGACCAATGGAACAGAATAGAGAACCCAGAATTGGGCCCAGAAACATAACGGCAACTAATCTTTGACAAAGCAGGAAAGAGTATATAATGGAAAAAAGACAGTCTCTTTAGCAAATGGTGCTGGAAGAATTGGACAGCAACATGAAGAAGAATGAATCTAGACCACTTTCTTACACCATACACAAAAATAAACTCAAAATGGATGAAAGAGCTAAATGTGAGACAGGAAACCATCAAAACCCTAGAAGAGAAAGCAGACAACAACCTCTTTGACCTCAGCGGCAGCGATATCTTACTTGACACATCTCCAAAGGCATGGGAATTAAAAGCAAAAATGAACTATTTGGACGTCATCAAGATAAAAAAATCTTCTGCACTACAAAGGAAAACAATCAATGAAACTAAAAGGCAACCTATGGAATAGGAAAAGATATTTGCAAATGACATATCAGATAAAGGCTCAGTATTCAAAATCTATAAAGAACTTACTAAACTCAACATCCGAAAAACAACCCAGTGAAGAAATGGGCAAAAGACATGAATAGACACTTTTCCAAAGAAGACATTCAGATGGCCAACAGCCACATGAAAAGATGCTCAACGTCACCTATCATCAGAGAAATACAAATCAAAACCACATTGAGATACCACCTTGAGATACCACATTGAGATACTTTAGTCAGAGTGTGGATAAAATGAACAACTCAGGAAACTACATATGCTGGCAAGGATGTGGAGAAATGGGAACCCTCTTGCACTGTTGGTGGGAATGCACTGGTGTAGCCATTCTAGAAAACAGTATTGAAGTTCCTCAAAAAATTAAAAATAAAACTACCCTATGATTCAGCAATAGCACTACTTGGAATTTATCCAAGGATAGAGGAATGTTGTTTCATAGGGGCAGATGTACCCCAATGTTTATAGCAGTGCTTTCAACAATTGCCATATTGTAGAAAGAGCCTAAGTGTCCATCAACTGATGAATGAATAAAGAAGATATGGTGTTTTAT
>NW_021917466.1:0-1102 GCF_006229205.1 Suricata suricatta | reverse complement strand
CAGTAATACTTGGAAGTGGAGGGCTTTTCTCAAAGTGTAATTCATTACTTTTTAAGCGGGATCCTTTTATAACAAATATCTATGATTTCTTCAGGATTCTGATGGTTTCAAATTCTCCTCTTCTCATTTGAGAATTCTGTTACTCATGTTTCCATTTGTATGAGAATGTCCACAACATCAATTCATTTTGTTTTGGGTTTTTATTTACGTTTTAGATTTGTGAGTAAAAATTTTCAACAGAGTACATTTTAACAAGGAGTTTAATTCAGATAGGAATCAGCCATATGTCAGCTGCCAATAAATTACATGTGTGTTTATCTGTATTAATATTACCCATATATTCTTTGCTCATGATTTCCCTTGCTTGTGTCTATTCATGGCTAGTGTGCTCAGTGGTTGTTTTCTGTTGGCTCTGATGTGTGGGCAATACTTCAGGTTGATGTCAGTGAAATGTGGGGCCAAAGCAAGTGGGTGCCTGCAGGTATATGATGAAGGTTAAATCTGTCACTGTTCATCAAATCTGGGCTGGGGTCTTTCTGGCTCAGGACACTCCTTGAGGCTTGAGGGGGTAGTTCCAGGTCCCCTCAGGGGCTTTGTCCTCAGGGTCTCCCTCCTGAGCCAAGACACAATCTGGAAGGAACCCAGGGAGAAAGTTTCAAGTCAAGATGGAGGCGGCCAATGTCTTCTTTCTTGCCTTTAATGCTGTCAGCCATGAGTGGGAGAAATGGGACTGTCTAGAGCCACTGGAGTCAAGTGCCCTTGAACCCCTGGGTCCTGCTTCCAAAGTACTAACCACCATCTATCTAATAAATATATCCTCTAACTCCCATAGTTAACACCTGTGTACGTCTGTGTTTTGTTACCACATAGCACAGCGTTTCCTAACAAATGACCGTTTTTTAAAAAGAAGAACATTTTTAAAATAATTTTCTATTTTTGAGAGAGCGAGAGCGAGTGATCGAGAGGACAGGGGTGGGGGAGAAAAAGAGGGAGACATCGAATCTGAAGCGGGCCCCAGTCTCTGAGCTGTCAGCACAGAGCCAGACATAGCGACTCAAACCCAGAAACCTTGAGGTCATGATTTGAACCGAAGTCCCACATT
>NW_021917465.1:0-2184 GCF_006229205.1 Suricata suricatta | reverse complement strand
TCAAGTCATGACCTTGTGGCTCATGAATTCGAGCCCCGTATTGGGCTCCCACAGCTAATGAAGCCTACTTGGGACTCCTGCTCTGTGCTCTCTGCTCCTCTCCCATCCATGCTTTCTCTCTTTTGAAAAATAAGTAAACGTTGAAAAAAACATTAAAGTAAGTGACAGTCATCGAAGTGTGGATTAGAATATTGCCAGGAACTGAGGGTGAAAGAAATGTTGAGATGATAATGGCATCTCGAGGTGTCAGCAGGGGGACCTCTCAAACCCGTCACTCATAGTCAATGGCAGATCCATCAGGAAGGGAAAGTCTTCATGTTCCTCAAACTCGATGGTGGAGGCAGGTTATACTCTCCTATTCCTGCCAGAGGAAAAGACGTTTCCAAATCTTTCCCAGGCAGCAGCTCAACCCCTGAAAACCCAAATTCCTTCAAACCACCATTTTATTACAAAGAGCTTTAGCTTATAAGCAACTTCTCATCTATCCCTTGTTTCCAGAAACTCAGGCCTTCTTCTGTATTCCCTGGACTCAGCTACGGTTTTGCCTAACCGGTTTGGCACTCATTCCAAATTCTGTTTTTCCAGAAAACACCCATTTTTTGGTGGTAAAACACCTGACAGTGCTTATTTAGAAGTTTAAATGTAACAAGGTTCATTTATGTAGGAGGAATAAACATGGGATTTCTCTTGTGCAGCACTTTGATTGTTTTCTACACCTGCAAGTTGCTGGAAGAAAGCATCTCAAGCATGCTTCCCCCCACCACCCCACACTAATCTTAACTGTGTTGGGTGAGGCAATTGCTGATGAGTTTGATTTACGTAATGATTTTGTAGGCAGATAAGCCTAGGGGTCCTTGGAATAGGGGAGAGAAGACTAAATTTCTAAACATAAGAGAAGTCACGCTAGTCATTTCTGAATGACGCCTGCTACTTATCCTAGCACCTGTTCTGAAAACTTCCTGGGATATATGAAAATTGCAGAATAATAGAGATCAGTAGTTAATGATTCTTTTTTAATGTATTTATTTTTGACAGAGAGAATATGAGTGGGGATGGAAGAAAAGGAGGGTAGAGCTCCAAAGTGGGTTCTGTATTGACAGCAGAGAGCCCCCTGTGGGCACAAACTCACAAACCTTGAGATCATGATCTGAGCCGAAGTCGAAAGTTTAAAGGACTGAGCCACCCAGGTGCCTATTAATCAGTAATTAGCAAGCAGGAAAAGAATATAGAAACAGTGGTTCCTGGGTGGCTCAGTCTGTTGAGCGTCCAGCTTTGGCTCAGGTCATGATCTCATGGTTCGTGGGTTCGAGCCCCACATGGGGCTCTGTGCTGACAACTAGCTTAGAGCCTGGATCCTGCTTCGGATTCTTTATCTCCCTCTGTCTCTGCCCTTCCCCTCCTCGTGCTGTCTCTCTCTGCCTTTCAAAAATAAATTGAAGACATAAAAAAAATAGGAACAAACAGCCACTACCAGGCAGGCAGAGCGTCTAATCATAGATGATGCAATAAATCCATGATATAGTCTCCCACTGCTAAATCCAGAGTAGAGACAGATTTGACACACATTCTCTTGTGGATTTTGTGGGAATGGAACACTTACTATGAGCACCCAAATAATGGACTAAGGGCGCCAGAGACCTGACGATGCCCATCCTTCTTGGTCCAGTGACTTCAATCAACTAGGACCTGGACTCTCAATTTAAGATGAGTTTTGGCTGATATGAAAATGAAATGTGCTTTGCCTCATTCCTTGGCAAATATGTTGCCTCATTCCTTGGCAAATATGTATGTGTGCTCAGTGTAACTCTGACCCCACATTGTTGTGTGGGGAGATAGACTGAGGAATATACCTGGTGTTCTTTTCTTGCAAGTAAAACTGGTTCGTTTCCTATGTTTTGGTTGATGTTATTTTGGTTCAGCAGCCACCAAGAGTGAAATAAATTGTGGGTTATAATTTCACAACGTGTATGGATATTTACTGTTTTATTTTTGTGTGTTTGGGGTTTTTTCGTTTTTTCTTTATTTTTGATAGAGAGAGACAGTGCGAACAGGGGAGAGTCAGAGAGAGAGGGAGACACAGAATCCAAAGAAGGCTCCAGGCTCTGAACTAGCTGTCAGCACAGAGCCCGAAGCGGGGCTCAAACCCAGTAACTCTGAGATCTTGACCAGAGCCAATGCTGATTG
>NW_021917464.1:0-1102 GCF_006229205.1 Suricata suricatta | reverse complement strand
GAGAGTTGCGGAGAGAGAGGGATGCAAAACTTGAGAGACTACTGAATGCTGAGAATGAACTGAGGGTTGGGGGAGAGGGGGGAGGGGGGAAGAGAGGTGGTGGTGATGGTGGAGGGCACTTGAGGGGAAGAGCACTGGGTGTTGTATGGAAAACAATTTGACAATAAAATATTTTAAAAATAAATAAATAAATAAATAAATAAAATAAAACAGCCAAAAAAAAAAAAAAAAGAAAAAAAAAAAACATCAAAACAATAGTTGGTATGAAATTTAAAAAACGCCTTTATTTCATATCTGCAAAATTCATACTACAAATCTAATTTATTTGTAAGAAATATGGGTAACAAAAGGGTAGTTTTCTATTGTATGAAAGTCATAGCCACAGTTTCTGGGTATTTCCACTTAGGATTCTCAGTAACTCTCGAACATCTGCACAACACTCCATTCACACTGTCGGCACACTAGCTTTTGTTAGTGTACATCTTTAATCTCATGATGAAAACAAAAGTCTGAAATTTGAATTCAAAGACTTTCTACTCATGCTTTGCCTTTAGACTTCTCTAAATGTCTAATTTGCCTCCTGCTGCTGAAAATGACATTTGCCAACAAAGAGTATTTTGCAGGCACTAATCAAGGGTAAATATATGGAAGGGAGGAAACATTTGCAACTAAAATACAGGTATGATTCCAGTCTTTTGGAGGTCAGAACTGAGTACTAAACAGCTTGTATTTGTCTTTTTGTAAAGCACGCTATCTCGTGCTTTTCTTGCTTTGCACTCATCTTTTCTTTTTTAACAAATTGATGTTTGTTAGAGATAATGTGACGCATACCAGCGTCACCCAGGAAAAATAAACCTGTGTGTGTTCTGCTTGGAAACAAAAGACAACCCGTTAAAAAGGCTTTCTTAAAAAAGGGGGGGGCTTTCTTACCCTTGAACCTACTAAAGAAAGCCACAATTATCCTCTGAAGTGCTAAGTGGTATAAAAAAGTTAATGTTTAAGAATAGTCTCTAGTAACGGGGGATTTACAGTGGATTCTGCGCTCTGTGGGGGATAGTGGGCCCTTTAAATATTTTTTGATTTGAGTCTAAGAAGTTTGTTC
>NW_021917463.1:0-1102 GCF_006229205.1 Suricata suricatta | reverse complement strand
TCCCATGTTGGGACCTTCCTTCAGTCCCTGGCACAGCTGAGCCCCCTCTCGGATAGAGGCCCTGGTCTCCCTCGAGGAGGGTCTGTAGCCTTCTTTCTTCAGGGACCCACACTGTGGGTCCCTCCCCGAGGACAGCGAGCCCCTACTGCTGGCCGTCGGGGGTGGAGGCTGGACCTCCAAGTGAGTCTGCCTTAGGGGGCTGCATTCCCGGGACAGGGTCTCCTGTGGGGAGACTGAGGCCTGGTACTTGAACTTGGGAGTGTCCAAAGGGCTGCGGGCAGTTCTCCAAGAGTCCGGGTCCTGCGGGCCTTCCTCGCTGTTCAGTCTGGCCCTGGTCAAAGTGGTTGTACCTGAATGAGGGAGAGAGGGGGAGGGAAGGAGACAGATAAATGCAGACTGGGGGACAGGAGGGGAGACAGTGATGAGGTGAGGAGGAGGAGGAAGAGACAGACACAGAGCCTCAGAGACCTGGACCAGAAAAAGGTGAGGCAGAGGGACCGAAGGGACCCCCTGAGAAACTGCCTTTTCCGCTCCTTTTTCTGATTTCGTGCTGGGAACTCCACGCCGCCTTATCCGTGCCTTACAGATAATGTAGGTCCCGGATTTAATGATTTCTTTGGAGTCCGCCAGCACCATAGACAATATCTAAAGAGTGACATGGTTTTCCAAGACCATGGACTCACCCAGACCCCTGGCTCCAGGACATCGGTGACTTACAGAAAACACCTTAAACACCGGTCCTTGCCTGAGAAGACGTGTGCACAGGACCACGTCCTCAAGAAAACCCCTGAGCCCCAAGCAAAGATGAGACTCGCTCTCCTCTCCCTTCCGAGTCTCCTGGACACTCTCTCTGCATCTGCACTCTCTCTACGTCTTCAATAGACTCTGCGCTCTCACTCTCTCTTGGCTCGCATTTCTATTCTGTCCTGTGGAAAGCCAAGGACCCTCACGGCTGGTCCTGTGAGACCCCCTCTGGGCCCTCGGACCCAGCCAGCCTGCGTCAAAGGGACCGGGACAGAGAGCGGTCACAGCAGCCAGAAGCACAGGTGAGAAATCAGGAGAGACAGAGGAAGAAGGTAGTTCAGTCAGCCGGGCCTCCAAC
>NW_021917462.1:0-1102 GCF_006229205.1 Suricata suricatta | reverse complement strand
AAAAAAAAAAAGAATCCGAATCAGGCTCTGCACTATCAGCACAAGAGGAGACTTGGGGTGGGAACTCACAAACCATAAGGTCATGACCTGAGCCAAAGTCAGATGCTAAACCAACTGAGCCACTGGCCTCCATAGAACATATTATATTTTTAAGTTTTAAAAGTTTATTTATTTATTTATTTTTGAGAGGGTGAGAACATGAGCAGGTTAGGAGCATGAGAGGGAGACAGAATCCCAAGCAGTTTCACACTCAGTGTGGAGCCTGATGCGGGGCTCAGACTCACAAATAGTGAGATCATGACCTGAGCCAAAATCAAGGGTCAGACACCTAACCCTCTGCAATACCCAAGCACACCCCAACAGCATATTCTTAAGCAACCAATGAGCCAAATGAGAAATTACAAGGGAAATTGGAAAACATCTCGAGATGAATCAAAACAAAAATACAATATTCTGAAACATGCAGGATGCAGTGAGAGCAGTGCTAAGAGGGAAGTTCATATATGAAAACACATTAAAAAAAGAAACCTCCTATACTGTTGGTGGGAATGTAAACTGGTGCAGCCGCTCTGGAAAACAGGGTGGAGGCTCCTCAAAAAACTATCAGTGGAACTCCCTTATGACCCAGTAATAGCACTGCTTGCGATTTCCCCAAGGGATACAGAAATGCTGATGCATAGGGGCACATGTACCCCAATGTTCATAGCAGCACTGTCAACAATAGCCAAATCGTGGAAAAAGCCTAAATGTCTATCAACTGATGAATGGATCAAGAAGATGTGATGTATATATATATACAATGGAGTATCACATGGCAATGAGGAAGAATGAAATCTGGCCATTTGTAGCAAAGTAAATGGATCTCGAGGGTGTCAGGCTAAGCAAAGTAAGTCAGGTGGAGAAGGACAGATACCATATGTTTGCACTTATAGGTCTAACAGGAGAACAGGAGAAACGTAATGGAGGACCATGGGGAGGGGAATAGGGAAAGAGAGTTGGGGAGAGAGTGGGACGCAAAACCTGAGAAACTACTGAATACTGAAAATGAACCAAGGGTTGAAGGGGGAGGGGGAGGGGAAAAAGAGGTGGTGGTAATGGAGGA
>NW_021917461.1:0-1103 GCF_006229205.1 Suricata suricatta | reverse complement strand
ATGTTTGGCCTATTCTTTAAACATTTTTTAATGTTTTATTTATTTTTGAGAGAGAGACAGACAGTGTGGGCAGGGGAGGGTCAGAAGGAGAGGGAGACACAGAATCCAAAAACAGGCTCCAGGCTCTGAGCTAGCTGTCAACACAGAGCCCAATGCGGGGCTTGAACCCATAAACCACAAGATTACGACCAGACCCGAAGCCGGATGCTCAACTGACTAAGCCACCCAGGCACCCCAGTTTGGCCTGTTCTTAACTATTGTTTTTGTTCCTTTCTATTCATTTTTCTTCTGCAAAATTACACACTACAGTGTATTTTAATGTGTCCCAAATTTCTTACTCTTTTCTGTATTTTTGTGCCCCTGTGCTTCAGTTTTGCTATTTCCCGTTTACCTATTTTTAAGTTCTCTAATCCTGTCTTCTGCTTGTTAAATCTATCCATCAAATTATGAATTTTGCATGTGTACTTCTCCATAAGTAATTTCTAATTTGTTCCTCTTTATAGTGTCCAATTCTCTGTGGAAACTCTGTTTTATCTCTTTTATCCCTTATATTCATCTTTTCTCCTTTTCCTTGGACATATTAACCATAGTTGTTGAAAGTCCTTGTCTACAAACTTTGATATCTGGGTCACCTGTTGATCTAGTCCATCTTCTCCCCCCCACACACCTTTTTTTGTTTTAAAATCTTGATTTTAGGTCATATAGTACTGTCTATTGGTGTGCCTAATTCTTTTTTTTATTGAATTACAGACATTTATAATAAAACTGTATAGTTTTCAATGATATTGGCTTCCACTAGAGGGGCTTCATTTTTTCCTTTGCTAAGCAGATAGTTCGGGAGAAATATTACCTTATTCTCATAAGATACTGAGTTGGTTATAGTTTTAGTTAAACCTGATATGTCCCTGCTGTTCTCTTGTAACCACGACATAGCTTCTCTAGGGTTTTAAACTGATAGCCTAGCATGCCTTCTCTTTTATAGCATTGGGAGACTGTAAAAACGCCAGCTTTACTTCCCAGAGGATTTCATATTCTTGTTAGTCCTTATGATTTATGCATATTCAAATTTCAGCAATTGTATTGAGAGGGATATCAGCCAAGGG
>NW_021917460.1:0-1103 GCF_006229205.1 Suricata suricatta | reverse complement strand
TCATGGGTATTGCTAAGAATATTATGCAAAAATTACATTTTATCATTTCTTTTTTTTCAGAATTTTCCTGTTTACGTTTTTTAAATGTTTATTTATTTTGAGAGAGGGAGGCCGGGAAATGGACAAAGAGAGAGGAAGAGAGAGAATCCCAAGCAGGATCCCATGCTGTTGGCACAGAGCCTGATGGGGGGGTTGATCCCACAAACCATAACATCATGCATCAGGCATGACTTGAACCGAAATTAAGAGGCAGACGTTTAACCGATTGAACTACCCGGGTGCCCCAGCATTTTATCAATTCTAAATAAATAAGAAATTATAGCCACCTCCCATTGAATGATAAAATTATACTTCATAACTGAGCTTTCACTGTAAATGGAGTTCCACTAGCAGCAACCTGGGAATGTGTAGTGTCAGTATTCATCTAAGGTTGTCTAAAAAATTATAAAACATTCTTAGCTAGTTAGGAAATAGCACTTCAAGACAAAGTAATTTTTTAAACTTGGTTTAGCACTGAAAAAAAGAAAGTGGTCCTCATGTTAAAGAGTAATAAAAGTTTTAAAAATTTATATGCTAATATTATTCTAATATAAATCTACAATTAATTGAATAAACCTTTACTGACAAATGCTAACATAGTGACACTAGCTGCTAAATGCTATAATCCATTCAGAATTGGCCTAGACACATATATTTAGCTCATAGGAATAAGAATGAAAGAGACATTGTTTATAGAGACAATGTCAGTTTTAATAACCAATTTCTTGGATATTTGATGTATCTAACAGTTTTTGTCACAACACAACTTTGAATTTGGAATAATACATTGTGCTTTATTTTTATTGAAAGTACACTGATAATCTTTGAGAATTCAAATATTGTGTCTTCATGTCTGAATAATTTGCTTCTTTGACCTACATTCACAATACAGAGAAAAAAAGCATGATATGAATGATTACTTATTAATAATATAAGTTAAGCAGTGACTTTTTCCCCAAAGATGTCTTTCTTAATCATTTGATGCCTTTGCCTTCCATCATAATTGCAAAACAGATTTTCCCATTATATTCATCTGCCTCTCTTCAACCCATAATTTTCCAGTC
>NW_021917459.1:0-1103 GCF_006229205.1 Suricata suricatta | reverse complement strand
AGGCCCCTCCCCCCCGTGCCCTCAAGCTCCCCTCCATGCCCTTCCACTATAAACCAATGTGCCCGTTTAGAGGCAGTAACTCTGTGCCAACAATCCTGTCAGGTGGCTGCTGGGGTTATTATCTGTTCTTATCCCCGTTTTACAGAGGGGGAGACTGAGGCCTGGAGAAGTGCTTTGGCTGACGTTAAACGGGTCTGTGTCTCAGGTTTGGGGTTTTACAAAGAGCCAGACTGCCTTTTCTCTTTCTCCCAATCAACTTCCCTTATTTCAGACACAAAATAGAGGCAGATGCTCACAGTCGTCTGTCTCCCGAGCTTGCTTGGCCAAATGGGCGGAGGGAGGCAGACAGAGGAGGGTTCCAAGTTCTCCAGGCCTGGGATGGGGCGTTGGGTACCTTATCCTCCTGGAAAATTCTATCCCGAGACGGCTGCCCACCCACCCAGCCGGGCTCCTATAGTGACAGCAATGTTCGAACAGAGTTTTCTGTGTGTGGGGTTGGGGGGCTGCCGTGCTCCCTCCCTCAGCTCCCGGAGCAGCACATGTAAACCATTAAGACAGTTTGTTTTCTCTAGCGTGCTTGGGAGGAAGTGACACCGACATCCTGGTGGCCCAATGGCAGGGCCAGCGACTCCGTGGGAAACAGGCCCCCAGCCTTTTCTGAAGTGGGTGTTCTTGGGACCTGCCTTCCCGGCCCCCCTCCCAACCGGAGCTGTCCGCCCCAGTGTGACCCCATCCCTGCCGCAGGCAGCCCCCGCAGTCTGGCCATGCTTGGTGGCACCCTCCCTCTGGATGAGAAAGAGAAAAATCGATGTGTGGTCCTCTGAACTCTGGAGAGGTGGTCGGTGCGGGGCCGGCCTGGTGCCCTTGGTCTAGTGCTTCTGGGGAGGGAAGAGGGCTTCCTGGTGGTGGCGGCAGCAAGGGTGCTGCTCCGGACCCCACGGTCGGTCGGCCCTTCACGTGTGCAGATTCCTGGGGTGGGGGTGGGGGGTGGTCAGCTCCCCACAAGGGAAGATGCCGCTCACTGCCCTGAAGCGGAAGGCCCGGCTCTCCTGTGGGTGCAAGGGCAGGCCGGCATCTTGCCACCTCTAACAGGCAGGCCCTGG
>NW_021917458.1:0-1103 GCF_006229205.1 Suricata suricatta | reverse complement strand
AAAAAAAAAAAAAAGTAATCTGTATTTCTTAGCAGTACTTGTCAAGATTTCTAAAGCTTTTGGGACAAAGAGCTAAAAAATAAAACCTCCCTTGTCCGTGGTTTTAATCACATGCTGCAGAATAGCTAGCTGGGCTATATTTCAAAAGGCAAACTGGGCTGCAGAGAGTAGGACCAGTCACTAAATGAGACTGAAACAGCTGTGATTTTGCAAGATGTGCCAACATTTTCTTTAGCTCCAGGACACCAGACATTATTTGGCTCATAAAGTACCCTATGTTATTGGCTCAACTTCTGTTTAGGAGAACAAGAGATCTTGTTCTGTATCCTTGTTTCAGGCCCTCAGGGGTGTTAAAATTGAGGTCAACATTTATGTATTTATTTATTTTTACCTCATAGTAACTTTGTATAAAACAGAAACTATGATTCAGATATCCACTCCAACTTTGTCAGAATACATTATCATTAAGCCTGCAAGATTCAGGTCTTTCTTAAGAGAATGATGAAATGATTTATAGCCTCTCTTAAGGCTATCTTCCACTCTTTTAATCAGGTAATAAGTGACAGTTACAATATAGGACTTAAGTTTTGGTGACTATTGTTACAATACCATTTGCTGCTCATATTGTATCATTTTCTTTTTCTTATTATTGGTTGCAAGTGGAAATAGCATGTTGTGTTTAAAGACTAGTGTTATGGCAGAGTCTGGTGTAGCAAATTCCTAATTAAAGGCATGACTTGCTAATTAAATCTTGACATTAGCCTGGGGTACCTACGAGATGTCAGTAGTAATGCCCCTACAAGTTGTAACAACCAAAATGTCTCCTGCTACTGCAAAATGTCCTCTTAAGAGTCAAAGCCATTCCCTGGTTGAGAACCATGGTATAGTATATTCATGATGGAAAGTCTTCCATAAATGGTAAACCTTTTAAATTTTTGTCCTTTTGCTTTCAGCTAATGAAGGTTTTCTCTGTCAAATTAGTTGCATTAGACTGTATTGCCACATTGCATGGCAACACTCAGAGGCCTAAGAGGTCCAATGGTTTGGAGAAAGAGATCAATTAAAGAAGCCATACAATGGGACATACTGGGTCCTGAAGTAAT
>NW_021917457.1:0-1103 GCF_006229205.1 Suricata suricatta | reverse complement strand
GAAAGTTGATATTCAGTAAATAGAGAGAAGTTCCACAACCTAATAATAAAGGACAATTCACTCAGTATAAAATAAGTAAAATATTTGAACAAATATTCTATTTAGGAAGATAAACAAATGGCTAATAAGCACATGAAAATGTGTTCATCATCTTCAGGTAAATGGAAATTAAAGCCATAAGAGGATACCACTACATATGCACTAACATGGCTAAAACTAAAGAGACAACACTGCCAAATATCGGCAGGGCTGTGAAGCAACAGAGACTCTCATGTACCATTGATGGACTGAGAAGGGCTTTTATCATTCAGGAAAATAGTCTGGCAGTTACTTTTAATATAAGTAAATAGACACTGACCTTATGTCCCAGAAATTCTACTCCTGGGTATTTATCCAAGGTAAACAAAAACATACCCACAAAAAGACTTATACAAGAATGTTCATAGCAGCTTTGTCCATAATAGTCCCAAACTGGAAACAGCTCAAGAGTTCATCAACAGAAGAATGGCTAATTAACTTGTGGTATACTTGTACAACGTAATAGAGCACAGCCATGTAAAAGAATGGGCTGCTGATATATCCAATGGCCTGGATGAATATTTAAAACATTATGCCGAGTAAAAAAGTTCTTACAAAAAATAGTCCATAGTATATACTCTGTGATTCCACTTACATGAAGCTCTAGAACAGGTAAAATTAATATGTAGTAGAAAGAAAAGTCAGAATATGATTCCCTCTGGAATATAGGGATGGAATTGTTGGGAAGAGACATGAAGAGACACGAGGGAGCTTCTTGGGATGATGGTACTTTTCTACATATTAATAGGAGTTTGAGTAATATGGATGATTAGTTGTCATAGCTGACAGAAGAGTACAGTTAAGATTTATGCACTCAAGGGCACCTGGGTGACTCAGTTGGTTAAGCATCTGACTCTTGATTTTGGCTCAGGTCATGATGTCGAGGTTTTTGAGTTTAAGCCTTGTGGCGTGCTCTTTGCTGGCATGTGAGGAGCTTCCTTGGGAGTCTCTGTCTCCCTTTCTCTCTGTCCCTCCCCTGCTCTCTCTCTCTCTCTCTTTCTCTCACTCAAAAATAAATAAACAAA
>NW_021917456.1:0-1103 GCF_006229205.1 Suricata suricatta | reverse complement strand
AGGCTTGCACATGTGAGCGGGGGAGAGGCAGAGCAAAAGGGAGAGAAAGAATCCTAAGCAGGCATTGTGCTGTCAGCACAGAGCCTGACGTGGGGCTTGAACCCATGAACCATGAGATCATGACCCAAACCAAAATCAAGTCAGTCCCTTAACTGACTAAGCCACACAGCACCCCAAAGTGTAGGTGTTTTTAAAAGGGATGTAGAGCAAGTGTTCCCAGGGAGAAAACACACATGCATCACTCATAGGAAGAACTCTACAGGGGGTGCATCCAACGACCACTGCATCTGGTATTGGTTGGTCATATTTGAATTCCAGCAAGAAGCCCGAGACTAGAGAAGACAGAACAGATGAGAAGTAGGAGCTGAGTTCTGAAAGAAAGGATGAGGCCAGATATTGTACCTAAGACTTTGTGAGTCATGGTAAGGACCCTGGATTTCCTTCTGAATATGACGAAGAAACCCTGAGGGATTTCAGCTGAACAGCCTTGTACCAATTAAGGGTGCGAAGGGGAAGAAGAAGCATTAGAAAGGAATTCCTTATGGTACATGCCACGGAGGCAAGAGACACTGTCAGAAGTTGACTGCTCAGGAAATATAGCTTCAAATATGTCATGTAAAGCTATAAAGGTAGGGGCGCCTGGGTTGTTCAGTCGCTTGAGTGTCTGTCTTTGGCTCAGGTCATGATCTCATGGTTCATGAGTTTGAGCCCTGTGTTGGGCTCTGTGCTGACAGCTCAGATCCTGGAGCCTGCTTCGAATTCTGTGTCTCCCTCTCTTTCTCTCCCCCACTCCCCCACTCATGCTTTGTTTCTGTCTCAATAATAACAAACATAAAAAATTATAAAGCTATGAAGGCTACCAATGTAAGAAGAAATATAACACAAGTTAAAAAAATGAAATAAGGAAGAGGAAGGGGAAAGTGGTTAATGCAAATGGGTTCATTGCTTATCTTTCATAGTTGCTGCTAAAAATAGATGAAACAAGAAAAAGAGGTATTAAAATAGTCAAGACAGTAGGCAGACTAGGAATGAGGAGATATTCTTAAATTTCATTTTATGCATTTATTTAGTGTATGAATTGTTATGTCCTTTTCATGTTTTTT
>NW_021917455.1:0-1103 GCF_006229205.1 Suricata suricatta | reverse complement strand
ACCTGCTGTCAATAATATTGTATAATAATGATTGGATCACTGTATTTTCTGTAACTCCCCCTTCCCAAACTCATAAAAGCCCTACCCTGCCTTTGTTCAGGGCTCACTCCACGTGGATCCAGTGTGTTGTTGAAGTCTGTGAGCCCGAGTTTAGGCTGGCTGGGCCTAAATTTGTAATAAAGCCCTTTGCGTGATTCGGTCTCCCAGGTAATCTCTGGTTTTTGGGGGAGATATTAAAATCCGGGCATAACACTTACTTGTAGAAATAAAGACTAAACCCTAAGTTCCACTTTCATTTTTAAATCAACCTTAGTATCCTAGGCTTATCAAGTCATTATGATGAGTTTTTGGGGGTGACAGTGGGGTTCATGACATCCAGAGCAAATGACCAAGGAAAAGTTCTTGAGGACGTCGTTGGTGCAAAAAGTTGGTTTTATTAAAGCACCGGGACAGTAGCCATGGGGAGGAAGGGCCTCCCAGAGACTGGTTATATACTGCGGAGTTGAGGGGAGGTAAAGTCCAGGGGAAGTTTGCAGTGAGAATTTCATCTGCTAAAGAAGACTCCCGGGAGAGTGAAGGCCAACTTATTGTCAAGCTAGGCTTATTTTCCTCTAGCAAAGCATTAACATTAAGACCTTAGGGAGTTCCTGGATAAACATTTTACTCTGCCAGCCTCAAGTATTTGTCAATGGGCTGCAGCTTATAAAGAAATTTAATTCTATCTGCCATTTCTTTCTGTCTTTGTTTCCCACATCACTGTGGAAGGCTGATGAAGACTATGATCTCTGTCAGTTAACTATTTGTTTTCCCCTTTGTTCTTGGACAGCCAGGAATGCCCTAGGAATATCACACATATCCCACTCAAGGGTGTGTGTGAGGGGTGTGTGGGGAGGGTTATCTGTGACCTGTCAGCTTGCCTTATGCTCCCTCATCAGTTAGAGGATGCAAGGCTAGAACAGCACCTCACCGCAGTGGGAGAACAGAGCCAGATATTTAAGTTTTAATTATATTGTCGTTATTAGACTCCTGTTAGTGATAACAAAGAGAGCATTTCTAAAATCATTTCTTCATTTTAAGATTTCTCTTCAAGTTTTATTGGAAGA
>NW_021917454.1:0-2184 GCF_006229205.1 Suricata suricatta | reverse complement strand
TGTCTCTGTCTCAAAAATAAACAAAAAAATGTTAAACAAATGATTTGTCTAAGACATCACAGGAAATGACAGATACAGGATTTGAACCTGACATGGGAGTCCAAACTCTGCATTCTTCACTTCCGTTGCCTCTCACAAAGAGAGAAAGATGGGAGAAATGCATGGCGGTTTGTTTGTTGTTTGCTTCTCAGAGAGGAGAGGTGGGGATGTGGCCCTCTGCATGGTCCTCAGGGCTGTGGTTGGGGCTGGGGGCCGGGCCGTGTGGATACGCCTTCTTTCTTCTCCCCCCCCCCCCCCCCCCCGGAAGTTTCACCAAGACAGGGCTGCAGCTCTCTGGCGTAGGGAGGCTCTCCCTCTCCGCTCCTGGCTTTAATTGCAGCCCTCTGAGGGGATTAGCACCGCGGAATCAGTGTACAGACCAAACCTGGGTGTCACACAGTTAATATTTCACATTTCATGTTAAATCATATCCTAAAACAAGTGTGAAGAATTGGGATTCAGTGAGAAACACACATTTCAGGGATTGAAACGGGTTTTGACTGGGGTGAAATCCAACCATCACTCTGCTCTGTCCGACCTTTTCTTGGGGTGCCTGCCCGTCCTGTCCTGTGAGCGTCAGGGGAGGCATTGGCCAGCGAGAGGTAGGGGTGGTGGGGTGGGGGCAGGGTGGATGCAATGCGTAGGCCACACAGACATCCCGGACTCAGGGAAATCAAGCGGGGCTTGGGGCTCGTGAAAAGATACCGTTTTGATTATGTGTAAACATTTAGAGAAGAGGAGAGTGGGGCCAGGAATAGTGACAGATGGATAAATGTAGTATCTATGAGACTAATTCAACATATTTTTACAGCGCCTAAAAATTATAGCCCTGAGCGGTTTTCCTTAGATGCTTGCTCCTGCAGAGCAGCTAGCCTCGGAGAGTCCTCACAAGCGATGGCGTGAAGGTCTCAGTGGTGCCCACGCTCCTTGCTTTTATGCTGGGTTTGGCTATTTGGGTTTTACAGGAACGGCTGCCTGTGTCACCTGCGCTTTGCCATGCTGGAGGTGGTCCTGGTGCAAAGCAGAATCCTGGGCGGGTCCAGGAAGAGCCTCCCCACCCCCGATTCCTCGCACTTCCTGGCGGTGAGCTGTGGTCTGGGAAGGTTTCAGACAAAGGCAGTGCCCTGCGTGTACAGGGTGAGGGTCTGATGTCTTGGGGACAGTGGTGAGGAGGAGAGGACACGTGACCTCACTAGCCTGTGAGCCAAATGCCCGGGAAAGCTGAGGCCCTGCGGGGCTCTGCCCAGGCTGGAGGAGCATAGGTTAGTTTTAGTTCTTCCCTTCTTACATGCTTAAGTGTTTGCTTATTTCACTAAGAGATTTTTGAGATTTAAAAAAAAATGTTTGTTTATTTTTGAGAGAAAGAGGGTAGGGGAAAGGGCAGAGAGAGAGAGAGAGGAAACACAGAATCCGGAGCTGGCTCCAGGCTCCGAGCTGTCAGCACAGAGCCCAGTGCGGGGCTTGAACTCATGAACCACAAGACCATGACCTGAGCTGAAGTCTGTCGCTTAACTGATTGAGCCACCCAGGCACTCCTCAGTAAGAGATTTTTTAGACTTTTTTTCTGTTGTAATTCCAATACAAATACTGAGGGGATAACTTCATGAAAAAAATCATTTTTTTCCAATCAGATTTTCTGAATAAGGGGTTTCCATTATGTCGTATGTGCTTGACAAATGCTTGGTGGCTCTACTAATCACAGACGATGTGTTATTGACTGCCCCGATGGTGTCCGGGTTCCTTGTCACCCGTTATCAGTTCTCAACGACAGTCCGAGTGTCTCCCACAAGAGGGAGGCTCACCGGAAGTTGGGCATCAGCAACGCTGCCTTACTTCTACTCCCAGCGTTTTGTGGAAAATGTGATTCTTATTTACCCCTTGGGTCCAAAGCTCTGCAGAAACCCCACTCGTTTTTTTTATTTGTTTTTTAAAAATAGTTTATGTCAAGTTGGTTTCCATATAACACGCAGTACTTCTCCCCACAAGTACCCCCCTCCATGACCATCACCCCCTCCCCCTCCCCCTTCAGCCCTCAGTTGTTTTTCAGTATTCAATAGTCTCTCATGATTTGTGTCCCTCTCTCTCCCCAACTCTCTTTCCCCTTCCGCTCCCTATGGACCTCTTTTAGGTCTCTCCTGTTAGACC
>NW_021917453.1:0-1103 GCF_006229205.1 Suricata suricatta | reverse complement strand
TATATATATATATATATATATATATATATATATAAAAGCATAAACATTAGGAAAAAATAATTAAAACTATATTTTTAAGATTATATGATTAATTACATAGTAAAATCTAAGTACCAACAAAAAGCTACTGAAAATAATAAATTGATTTAGCATGTTCTTAGGATGAGAATGAACAATTGGAAAATAAAATTTAGAAATTATTATATTTATAATACTATTAAAAGTATGAAAAGCAATATTAAATACAACAAAATATACCTAACATCTATGCTATGAAAACTACAAAACCCTTCAGGGAACATTAAACACAGCTTAAATATTTGAAGATATACATAACTGTTCAAGGACTGGAAAACTAAATACTATTAGGAGATCAATTCTCTCTACGTTAATCTAATAGTTTATTCATCATTCCAACATAACTTCAGTGTGTTTAAAGAAACTGACAAAATAAATCTAAAATTTATGTGGAGGGATGCCTGAGTGGCTCAGTTTGTTAAGTGTTGACTCGAGTTTTGCTTAGGTCATGATCTCAGGATTCATGAGATCAAACCCCATCTTCTCTCCCTTTCTCTCTGCCCCTCCCTTGCACATGTACATGCACATTCTTTCTCTCTGAAAATAAACTTAAAAAATAAAATAAAATTTAAATGGAAATATAAAAATGTAGAATAACCAAAACAACTTTGAAAAAGAATAGAGGATTATCACTGATTTGAAATTCACTCTAACTACAGTAATCAAGACAGCACGGTATGAACATAAAAATAAATATATAAATAAATGTGACAAAATGGAAAATCCAGAAATAAACCTATACATTTGTGGCCAGTTTGCTTTTGACAGAAATATAAAGGTAATTCAATTGAGTACACACTTTTATCTCCAGGAAATTGTATTAAAGCAAGTGGAAGCCATACAGAAGAATTAACATGTCCCCTTCCTAATGCCACCACAAAAGTTAACCTGAAGTAAATACGGGCCTAAATATGAGCATATGTGTGTATTTGTGTGTGTGTATGGGTGTACATCTGTGTATAATGAGAAAAAAAAGGTATCAAAATGTTCAAATTAGTGAATCCAGGTGAAGGTATAAGAGTTAG
>NW_021917452.1:0-1103 GCF_006229205.1 Suricata suricatta | reverse complement strand
GAAAGTTGATATTCAGTAAATAGAGAGAAGTTCCACAACCTAATAATAAAGGACAATTCACTCAGTATAAAATAAGTAAAATATTTGAACAAATATTCTATTTAGGAAGATAAACAAATGGCTAATAAGCACATGAAAATGTGTTCATCATCTTCAGGTAAATGGAAATTAAAGCCATAAGAGGATACCACTACATACGCACTAACATGGCTAAAACTAAAGAGACAACACTGCCAAATATCGGCAGGGCTGTGAAGCAACAGAGACCCTCATGTACCATTGATGGACTGAGAAGGGCTTTTATCATTCAGGAAAATAGTCTGGCAGTTACTTTTAATATAAGTAAATAGACACTGACCTTATGTCCCAGAAATTCTACTCCTGGGTATTTATCCAAGGTAAACAAAAACATACCCACAAAAAGACTTATACAAGAATGTTCATAGCAGCTTTGTCCATAATAGTCCCAAACTGGAAACAGCTCAAGAGTTCATCAACAGAAGAATGGCTAATTAACTTGTGGTATACTTGTACAACGTAATAGAGCACAGCCATGTAAAAGAATGGGCTGCTGATATATCCAATGGCCTGGAAGAATATTTAAAACATTATGCCGAGTAAAAAAGTTCTTACAAAAAATAGTCCATAGTATATACTCTGTGATTCCACTTACATGAAGCTCTAGAACAGGTAAAATTAATATGTAGTAGAAAGAAAAGTCAGAATATGATTCCCTCTGGAATATAGGGATGGAATTGTTGGGAAGAGACATGAAGAGACACGAGGGAGCTTCTTGGGATGATGGTACTTTTCTATATATTAATAGGAGTTTGAGTAATATGGATGATTAGTTGTCAAAGCTCACAGAAGAGTACAGTTAAGATTTATGCACTCAAGGGCACCTGGGTGACTCAGTTGGTTAAGCGTCTGACTCTTGATTTTGGCTCAGGTCATGATGTCGAGGTTTTTGAGTTTAAGCCTTGTGGCGTGCTCTTTGCTGGCATGTGAGGAGCTTCCTTGGGAGTCTCTGTCTCCCTTTCTCTCTGTCCCTCCCCTGCTCTCTCTCTCTCTCTCTTTCTCTCACTCAAAAATAAATAAACAAA
>NW_021917451.1:0-1103 GCF_006229205.1 Suricata suricatta | reverse complement strand
TAGATGCGGAGAATATGAGGAAGGTACGATTTGTTTCTTCTTGCCTGTTTCCTGAGCTCAGAAGTAGGTGACATCCAAATTAAGGTCACTAAGGAAGTGAGCAGCTCTGCAATTTGAAGTGACAAAAAGTCTCAATGGCTGTTTGGTGGGTTTTTTTCCCCTTTTGTTGTGACACACCTGGAATCATTATTTTTCATTTACTAAGAAAAGGAAGCTTATTTTAGCTGAATTTCTGTCCCTGAAAGGTGTTGTTATCCCATAACTCTAAAAAATGCAAAATAGTAGATGTTACATTTGCTGTACTAAGTGTTTGTTATTTTGTGCAGCAAAATTAAGCACAACATAATTTTCTTGTTCATAATTTTAACTATTTACAAAGCAAGAGACAGTGTTTTAAGCTGTACCCTTCTCTGCCTGGCTTGTTGCCATTCATTCGGAGATTTCACTTGATCTGTTGTAGCTGTTTGACAACCTTTGCCATGCATGAGAACCCAGATTCCCAAGTTTCATCCCCAGTAGGGCTTGCTCTGGAAGTTTGCGTTCATATATGCAATATTATGAAATTTCTCAGGCAGATAAAAATGTTAAAAATTGTATTTAACCCATGAACTCACAACTCAGCTTAAGAAATAAAACATTGCAGATATATTTGAAACCCTCTGTATACCTCCTTAAAGAGGTAACAGAATCTTGAATATAGTTATTTCCCTGCATCTCTCTTTTATTAGGTATAAAGCCATCCATAGGTAATATGTGGCATTATTTTGCACAGTTTTAAGATTTACATAAAATATATCATAGTGTACATATTCTTTGGTCACTTTTTTCTTCCTTCCTATTTATGTTTTGGGGAATTATACCCATTGATACGTATAGCTCTACTTTGCTTATTTTTAATAGGGTATATAGCATTCCATTGTAGTTAGCTACCACAAAGTTATTGCCTATTCATTCTCCTCTTGGAGGACACTTAGGTGGTTACTGATCTTTTGCTATTACAATGTTGAGTGTGACATCCTTGCACACATCTTGAGCATGGGGACTCTGTTCATATCGGAACTGTGAGTCAGAGGGTATCTGTGAGTCAGAGGGTATGTGCCTGC
>NW_021917450.1:0-1103 GCF_006229205.1 Suricata suricatta | reverse complement strand
GTACAACTTCTCTAAGTAAAAACTATAATTTTCAGGTAGCTTAATGTACTCCTTGATCTCTTTGCTCAACAAATATTCATTGGGTTCCTCCTGTGTGTAGCATACTCTTCATATGAAATTCATGCCAAAAGTATCAACATTATTCTCTCTCCCACCCTGGGAGTCCACCCACTTCTGGGACTCCATTATCCATCCTTGGATGTAGACACCCAATTCTTACTGGTACTTATCTAAATAATTGAAAATAATGACAATAACTAATACTAACTTGATAGATAGGAACTTGATAGATGATGGGAATTTACCAATATTGTTTCACTGAATGCTCTAACTCCACAATCTGTGAAGTGGGCATAACTACTAGCCCCATTGATCTGAGAAACATGTCACGTTACCCAAGAGTGGGCAACAGTCAGGTGCATTGGTGGGTCAGGTGGACAAAACTTAAGACTCTGGCTTTGATCTCTACTTATCATACTAACCTAATATCTCCTAGCTTTGCTGTCTTCTGCCCTAGAGTGTCAGAGTGTCACCCTTCTTGGTGTTTCCTCATCCCTCTACACATGTGTGGATGAGTGTAGGCTCATGCACCTGTGTGCATGCGCGCGCGCACACACATACACACACACACACACACACGTCAGCTCTCCCAGACAGTTGCCATCAACAACCCCATTCCATTCGACAAAACACAACTTTCTTGAAGAAACACAACAGCATGTTATGATCTGAAGTCATGATACCATCAGTATACGTTTTCAATACAACTTTCTAGAAGACATTTTTCACGCATCTTTCAATAGGTTTAGGTAAAAGACTTTGCAGATAAATCATTTCCGAGAATAGCAGAAGGCATTATTCTCAGAAGCAGTGATTGAAAGCATGGATTCTGCTCACCTTTGAGCTGTAGGACTTTGCGTGAGTCACTCAAGCACACGAGGTGATATGAAGTTTAAATCAGGTAATGCATGCAAAGCATTTAGCCCAGTGCCTAACATATAATGATAGTTATTTTTGCTCCTGTTCCTTTCCAGAGTCATGACATTCAAGGCCATTGCTCAGCTATTTATTCTGGGCTGTTCTTGGGGCACTGGTTATTTTAT
>NW_021917449.1:0-1103 GCF_006229205.1 Suricata suricatta | reverse complement strand
CCTATCTGAATGTTCTTATTTTTATGTGATATTAAATGTAATATGTGATTATTTTGGTTTTACTTTACAATTTAAACTAACAAATAATATCAAAATCGATGTTAATTAAAAATAAGTCGAATCTACAAATACATAAAGTGAAACATAAAACCGGGCCCTCATCTTCAGCTCCAGTATCTTTTTCAGAAAACAGCCAAGGCTAACCATTTCAATAGAATCCATTCTAAAATTTAAATGAAACCTGCGCACAGAAGCATAGAAAACCCCACGCAGATGAAGCCACTGTGGGGGGGTGGTTTTTTTTAACTTTTGTTTCTGTGCATATAGACCTATATGAGTTATTGGTATTATAAGCCATGAAATGATTATAAAAATTTATGAAACCATTTCTTTGTTGATATATCACCGTTGTCTTAATTTTTCTCTCACATGTAATTTTCTTCTATCACAATAACCTTTAAAAATGATTATTATTGTGCCAAATGATTTGTGCAATTTGTGTTTTGATGCACAATACAAAACACTCTCCAAAAAATATAACAATTCACAGTCTCACCAGTACTATATGAGAATACCTGAATATTTAAATTTATTACAGTAAATTTTAAAAGACAGAAATATATCAGTTAATTAATGGTATCTGTGTTTTAAGAAATCTGTATTCTACATTTGATTAAGATATTTATAAGAAAGTATGTTTTCTTATAATTTCTGTGTCTTCATGTATTTTGCTTGACCACAAGGAAATCATAAATCATTGAATTCATACTTTTTCATTTGGATTTTCAAAGACATAATTGTCATGTATCATTGCCCTTTACAGGTGATAAATACATGAGCTCAAGCAAGACATTGTCTTGTTGCAAAAGGGAGTCCTTTCATTTGTTCCAAATCTCCAAATCAAGATAACCTAAACTCTGGAAAGTTTGAGCTATTAATACTACTCTACTCTATATACTACTCTATACTCATCACAACAAACCTAATTTCACCTAGGTCTTTCATATCTACTCTACAAAGAGAAAGTGTGGATTTGAATTTGCCAGCTTAACTCTTTAGACTCACCTGAAGCTTAGCAATGTTCTATCATTCCCATAAGACAC
>NW_021917448.1:0-1103 GCF_006229205.1 Suricata suricatta | reverse complement strand
AAAGAAGGACAGATACCATATGTTTGCACTCCTAGGTCTGACAGGAGAACAGGAGAAACCTAATGGAGGACCTGGGGGAGGGGAAGAGGGAAAGAGTTGGGGAGAGAGAGGGATGCAAAACTTGAGAGGCTATTGAATACTGAAAATGAACTGAGGGTTGAAGGGGGAGGGGGAGAAAGAGGTGGAGGTGGTGGAGGAGGGCACTAGTGGGGAAGAGCACTGGGTGTTGTATGGAAACCAATTTGACAATAAACTATTTTTTAAAAATAAATAAAATATAAAAAAAAGAAAAAAGAAAAAATGTTGGGTTTCAAAACAGAAGTGGCAATTGCCTTAGACAATGATTTCTGATAACAAATTCTTTGGTATGTAAAAATTTCCCGGAACACAGATTGGTAGAAGACTCATGCATAATCTGTATCAAGAGTGATTGAAGTAGGTGACTAGATGCTTATCACTTGGGAAAGGAAGGAATGTTTAGCATTCAAATACAAGGGGATGTTTTTAGCATAGCAAAGGCAAAAGTTAGTTCTTTTGTGAGCAGGGGTCAATAGCCTGTTTTTGAGGGGAAGAAAAACAGGTTTTTCTAATCATAAAAGGAGAAACTCCGATAACAAGTTTTTTCACAAGGTACAATTCACATTTTTTTAGCA
This sequence comes from Suricata suricatta, assembly GCF_006229205.1. Classification (NCBI taxonomy): domain Eukaryota; kingdom Metazoa; phylum Chordata; class Mammalia; order Carnivora; family Herpestidae; genus Suricata; species Suricata suricatta. The sequence continues at coordinate 450 of NW_021917448.1, read as the reverse complement.
TGAGAAGGCAAATCACTCCTGATATCAGTCAGTCAGGTGCCTTGGGGGGTTGGTGCTCAAGCAGAAATTGAGTGGGGGTTGAGTGAGTGTAGACTCTGGTCGCCATCTGATGGTGGGAGGCCTTGCAAACCTGCCTTTCTTCAGAAATGGCTCCCAGCAGAAGAGAGGCTGATTTTTGTGAGCTCTTGTGACCAAAGGAGCTTAGAGAATTGGAGTTTTAAAGGTCTGTGAACTTGGCTGGGATAGCACTCTGAGGGTGCTGCTCTACTCCTGGAGAGAAGGCGAGCAAGCAACGCAGAGGGGCAGAGGGAGTTGAGAATCGCCTAAGGTGGATGGAGAGATACTGCTCTTCTTGAGGTGCATTTGTGAGAGGTGGCATTCACAGAATCGCCTTTCTGGGGACAAAGGAGCAGGCAGGCACCATTTTCCTCCTCTGGCCCTCAGCAGAGG
>NW_021917447.1:0-1103 GCF_006229205.1 Suricata suricatta | reverse complement strand
GGAGTTTTAACTCGGCAATATGTGGTGAGACTTTAAATACGTGATTACTGATAGAAAGATAAGGTTTCACACATGCATATACCACATTTGATACACTACATCTATTACCATATTACGGTACATTTAGGATGTATATATATTTTTGTTAGTCAAATATCTAAAATTGTGTTTTTCCAGATATATGTTTCTATTATCTCCATCTTTAAATGCACTACCAGAAGTAAATATACACATGAAAGATATGCAGAATTTTATAATTTATAGTTGCCTTTCAGAAAAATGTTTTTACCAATTGTTTTTTGAAAGAGAGAGAGACCACGTGCACAAGCCGGTGAGGAGCAGAGAGAGAGGGAGGTAGAATTTCAAGCAGGCTCCTGCAGAGCACAGAGCCCAACACGGGTCTGGATCTCATGAACCGCGTGAGAGCATGACCTGAGCTGAAATCAAAGAGTCGGTTGACTGAACCAATCAGGCGCCCATTTTTACCAATTTAAATTCCTTTTAATATTTAACCCAGTTTTTGAGCAAAAACTTAAACGATTCATCTTATAATACACTGGCCAGTCATGCTAGCCACTGTTAAGTGAACCAAACACAACCCCTACCCTTAAAACCAAGTGCACTAAACAATGGTCAGAGACAATCTCCACAGTAAGGAAAGCAGGGAGGACAGTTTTGTGGTAAGAGTGTGTTTAGCGGGAGGAGGGAAGTGAGCTTGGATAGGTGATATGTAGGGAGAAGGTGATAAATTCATCTTGAACAAACGGCTCTTGAATTGACTTTGAAAGAGCAAAAGGGATTACTTAGTGGACAATTGGGTCTGTTATTCACAGAGTGAGGACTTTGAGATATAAATTTCGAAGTTAAGAATTCACGACAAAAATTTTTATTCATTCCATTAATTCATTTGATCTTTAAATTATTTAGAATAGTATTATAACCAACACTCATAAATGGGGATTTGTGTGTGTTTATTCCTTACCTCCAGGTAATTTGTGTATTTTTTTCATGATTAAAATTCAAGGAAAATACTTAATCATAGTGCATGGGTCTATGACAATGCCGAACAGTTTTTAGTTTTGCTTCCTGTTGATAATTTGTTA
>NW_021917446.1:0-1103 GCF_006229205.1 Suricata suricatta | reverse complement strand
AAAAAAGTTACTTAGGGACTGGGAAGCAAGAATTAGAGAATATCAGAATTGGAAAGACAATGAGAGATTATCTACTCCTCTATTATTTTTAATTTTTCATAGCGAAAATTATGACCCAGAAAAGAGAAGTAACTTGCCCACAGTCACACAGAGTTAGAGAAGGTATAAGACCTCTGGTCTACTGATTGCCAATTTAGTTTTTTGCCTCTCAAAAAATCATAAGCCATTTGGGGGCAGGTCCTCTGTCTCTCCTTTCCCTCTCATCCTCCATGATCCACATGGTGCAGTGGACATAGTAGAGCTTTAATGCATAAATTACAGAAGGAAGAACAAATAGTTAATTTTAAACAGTTGACTGATCATCACCCAATCTGCTTGGGCTGTCAAGACATATGACTTCCCATTACGATATTTCTGCCCCAGTTATTTTAAAGATCAGATCAGATGAATTTTAAGGCATGATGCATCCTTTTCAGCACAATGACTAGAGTCAAATAGTTAAGCTCCTTCAGGCCAAATACCTCCCCACATCTTAATGTAATTTCATAATGCATCTTAGGAAGACATTACATATAATTTGCTGAACCTTAAGGCAAACATTTGAATTATTTTCAATTGAGCCCAATGTAAATCATTACCCTGGAATTCAGAAACTTTAGCCCCAATCCTGTGCCTTTTTTCTTTCTTTTTTTTTTTTTACTGTAGCAAGACCCAGACCAGATATTCTGTTCCTCCTGATGACATTTTTTTTTCTCTCTGGTTCTCCCAGAAACAAATGCTGAGACAAGGACTCAAGAGTAAGAAATTTATTTAGAAGGTAATCGCAGAAAGCATAAGGAAGAGATTAGAAAAGTAAGATAGTGCGGGGAGTAACCAATAAAAGGCGAGTTGTTGAGCTCATTACCATTACAGGCAACTAGGGCTTGATCTTTCCAGGAAACTCCAAGAGTCGGCGCAGAACCCTCTTCAGAGTTATGTACCAGAGGGAAAAGGGGACTGGAAAATGTATACACCAACTCAATCCATCCTTCATTGTCACCTGTTCCTAGAGGACATTATCTTGCTCTTCTGGCCTTTTAAAATGTAAGAATAAACTCTGGCCT
>NW_021917445.1:0-1103 GCF_006229205.1 Suricata suricatta | reverse complement strand
TGACTTTTGGTTGTAGTTAAGTGATGCTGTTTAAAAAGCCAGTCTTCAGAGGGCCATCCTGGAGCAGAGATTAAGTCCCTTTAATCCAGTGAGGCTCAGTTAGGCTGTCTGGAAATCTTTTCTTACCTATGTGCTTCTTGAACACAGGAGAGGGGATAGGGCATTTAAAGTGTTTCATAAAACATCTTCCATAAGGTCACTGAACAAGAAAAGGAAATAAGTAGAAAAAATGTTTTGAATATTTCACAATAAAATTATCCCTAACTACATAAATAAATATTTTTTCACAATACACTTATGAAGATAAGCAGTGCACATTTTAGGGGTTATAAGAAAATTGCCCTTTAAAATGGAAGAGATAATGGGGCACCTGGGTGGCCCAGTAGGTTGAGTGTCACCATGATCTCATGGTTTGTGAGTTAGAGCCCTGCATCAGGTTCTGACCTGGCAGCGTGGAGCCTGCTTGGAATTCTCTCTCTCTCTCCTCTCTCTGCCCCTTCTTTGCTCACTGACTCTCTCTCTTTCTCTCAAAATAAATATGTAAACATTTTTTTAAAAAACTTAAAAATGGAGGAGGTATGATTTATTATCATACAACAATAACTTATCTTTGACTTTATTGATCATTGTGTTTCTAGGTGACAGGGCTTTACTTGGCAAATGTCCAGGAACCAGGGACCCTTAGAGACTGGACCCCTTTGTAAGGAGGAGTTAAATGCCCTTTTAGGTTTTTCCAGATTTGGAAGCATAAAACCTATCATAAAATTCAAAAAAGTCCTGTAATATGGCTCTACACTACAGAGTCCTTTTTCTGTCCAAGGTATCATTAATGAATGGCTGCAAAAATGATATCCATATTTATAAGAATAATATATATTATTATTGTGGATATCTTATAAATACCCAGCTTAATAGTTTTTAATGTATGTGTTGTCCCCAAGTGCCTCCCCCTGAGCCCTGTACATAGTGGTTTCGCAGGAGACAGTTGTTTAATTCCCTGGATGTGACTTGTACCACCCCCAGCAGGAGTGTGGCTACTGTATGGTCCGTGAGAGGCACCATTTATCTGGTCAGCAGAATCCGGGAAGCAAATATCTCTAACA
>NW_021917444.1:0-1103 GCF_006229205.1 Suricata suricatta | reverse complement strand
GAAAACCGGGGCCCCGGATGAGCCACAGAACAGCCTCGGCTCCGGTGGCGCGCGGACCCCGTCGACTCCCCACGGGCTGGCGCTGTGTTCTCCTCTAGCTCTGCAAAGCCCCCAGGTCTTCTGAACCTTCCAGGACCCCGGGGGCCTCGTGAGGCAGATGGAGCTTGCCGAGCTCACGGCTCTGGGGGGACAGAGCGCAGGACGCAGACGTCCCGAGGACCCAGACCGTCCTGCGACGTGTTGGGACGGCCTCGGGGCTCCGTTATCACAGACGGAAAAGTGCGTGTAAGAAAATGAGGGAGGCACCAGGGGGGCCCGTCGCTTGTGTCCAAGTCTTGACTTCGGCTCAGGTTGTGACCTCACGGATCGTGGGTTCGAGCCCCCGTTGGGCTCTGTGCTGACAGCTCGGGGCCTGCGTGAGAGTCTCCCCCTCTCTCCCTGCCCCTCCCCCGCTCTCTCTCTTTCTCTCTCCAAATCAATAAATAAACTTTTACAAAAACGAGGAAGGCATGTGAAAGGGGCACAGGCCTGGAACAAGGAAGTGCTGACCTGCTGACCGGGGGTTTGGATCGTAACCCCCAACCCAGACGAGCGAGTGACCGAGGAAGCGAATGAATGGAGTGGAGAGACAGCTTCCCGCGCAGATTTCCAGGGTCGCGGGGACACTATGCCATCGGGGAGGGGGCAGCACGCCCACCCGGAGCGTGGGGCGCCCGGCGGGGCTCCTGCAAAGGGAATCTTCATGGCGCAGACCCCGGATGCGGGCCCGGGGAGCAAGGCCGGCACCGCGGTGAGCCGTCGCGGGGCGGGAGTGCTCCCGAGGCAGGTGAGGGGGGTGCCGCCCCTGAGGCCCGGGAACCGGGGACCCAGCACCCCAGCACTGTCCCGACGGACACAGACACAGGTCCCCTGGGACAGACCTCTGCAAAGTGGGTCTCCAACACCGTCGGGTCGTCACACACTAGGAGGACTCCTCCCCCAGGATCCTTGGGGAGGGAGGACTCGCCCAGCTCACTCCAGGTCCCCACCCTCCCCGCCCCTGCAGACACCCCCACTCACTCCGGTTCCTCACCCCTCCCCGCCCCTGCAGACACCCTGGTTCA
>NW_021917443.1:0-2185 GCF_006229205.1 Suricata suricatta | reverse complement strand
GCGCCTCCAGAGTTCTCACGGGGCCAGGGACGGGGCAGCACACGGTGTCCCCAGGGGACCTCGTCCCACCTGGCAAGCCTGCGGCTCAGGCTGTCCTGCGGTTTGCAGACCGTCCCCACGCTCCCAGGTCCGTGACAACGCGGAGCAGCAGGCCCTTCCAGAAGGTTCATCAGCATCAACCAAGCGTGGGGACGAGACCACGCACTCCCTGTTGCCTAATGGTTTGTGAGAATTGCTGGAGGCTGGAGGACACACGCAGGACAGAGGCGGCCTGGGCTGGTCAGAGAGGTGGGCTTCCCCTCTGCTCATTTGGACAAGGCTCTGCTCCTCCTGGCCTGTTTCCTCATCTGTCAAATGCAGTCGTAGCTCTGATTCAGGGCTGACAGTTGCGTGGGCACGCGTGGGAGGTGGGGAGGGCAGCTTCGACGGGTCCCGCGTACACATGTGCATGCACACTCATGCACACTCACGCATGCACGCGCACACACGCAGGCACTCTGCCTTTAGCGCTGAGCCATGAGTAGCATGCCTACCAGTCTCCCTTCCTCCTCTCTCTCCTTTTCCATTCCTGCCAACTGGTGGGTCCATGGACCCTTGACATCCTTCTCCGCAGTTCACCCAGCCAGGGTCCAGGGCTCCTCTGCCTCCCTGGGCCTCTCTGCCTCATCCCAGCACCTACCCTGTTGAACTAGGGTCCTGCTCACCTCCTTTCCTCCCGAACTAGATTCCAAGCTCCATTAGGGAGGAGCTGCCTCCTAGTCCTCTTTACCCCAGTGCCTGATGCACGGTAGTCGTTCAATGGGTTTTTTTCTCCCTGAATGAATGAATGAATGAATGACCCAGGCTTTTTGCTGTTGGGGGTGTTCAAGCTTCCCAAACGTTTTAAATATCATGGACAACCACCATGATTGTGCCAGATCCTGTAGGATAAGAGAAGACAAGTCCAAGAGCTTCCTTCTCTGGAAGAGGAAGCAAGACCAGCATCTATAAAATGAGAGTGCTATCAAGTGCTATGTGGTGAAGTCTCACCCATAGGAGCAGGTGACATTTGGGACTTGAAGGAGGGAGGCATCGGTGTGTGCTAAAGCGGCAAAGGCAGCCACGTGGAAGAGATGAGGAGACCTGGAACAATGGGCTTTGTCTGGTAGGTTTGTCTAGTAGGAAAGGAGGACCTGTCTTGCACAGATCAGGTGCTCAATAAGTAGGAGTTGGTTCGATCCAAGACCATGTGGATCTGTGCCCAGGAAAATAGTTACTGATATCCTGTTGTCAGTACTAATTTATGGGACAGATGAATGATTGGAGGGATGGATGAATGATTGGATGGATGGATGGATGGATGGATGGGTGGATGGGTGGGTGGATGGATGGGTGGATGGATGGATGGATGGATGGATGGAAACATGGACAGATGAATGGATGATTAGATGGATGGATACATGGATGGATGGATAGATGGATGGATGGATGGATGGATACATGGACAGGTGGAAAGACAGATGGATGATTGGATGGATGGATGGATGGATGGATGGATGGATGGATGGATGGATAGGTATGTGGATATATGTGTGGATGGATGAATATTAGCTTGGGGGGAAGAGAGGGCATTACAAGTTGGTTCCAGAAAGTCATAGGACAAGGGAAGGATAGTAAGTGTTAGAGGCAAAAAGAATGTGGCTCTTCTGGGCTGTCCAAAAAGGAGGGACCACATAACGCCCTCCCCATATCTCTGTGTCTGGATGAACTGGTGTGGCTAGGGATTTATACTTCCCTCCCTGGTATAACCAAGTCAGAAGATAGCGATTGTTGCCTCACCAAGGGTTTAGAGCAATCTCCAGCCTAGAGTTAGTTTTTCAGGGGACCCAGACCCATCGATTCTCTGAATTTGCCCCTTGCAAGCTCTGTGGGTGGCAGGGCAGAAGAGCTGGCTGCTGGCAGAGTTTTAAGAAGCCTTAGCAAAGCAGAGAAGCATTAATGGACTTTATCACTTTGTCAAGAACTTAAAATTACAGTCATTTACACGACTTCATTTTAATTGCTGCGATAAATACTTTTTGGTTAATTAGGATGCATAAACTTCTATATCATTTATTAACAAAATAATTTGCAGTACAAATTGATGTGTTTTGCCTTTGTACACACCCTGTAGTCTTTGGAAACTCTGAAGAATAAACAATGACAC
>NW_021917442.1:0-1016 GCF_006229205.1 Suricata suricatta | reverse complement strand
AATGGTGGAGCCTATGTGTAAAACAGTTTGGTATTTCCTCAGAAAGATCAAAACATAGAATGACCATTTGCCTCCACAATTCTACTCATGGCTGTATATCCCGAAAAATTGAAACAGTTGTTTCAAAAAAGAGGGTATGCATGAACACACATACAGCACCGGTTCACGATAGTCAAATGGTAGAAAAACTATGCAAATGTCCCCTCGGTGAGTGAATGGAGAAGCAAACTGGAGCAGACCCATAAGCAGCAATCTTATTTCTGCCACGTGAAGGAATAAAGTAAAACGGCGCGGCTGTAGAGACTAGTACAGCGGTTCCTCAGAAAGTTAGCCCAGAACCCCACCTCTGCACACGGACACTTGGACACTGAAAGTAAAGGCTTGAACAGACATTTCTGTTCCCGAATTCAGAGCAGCTTCTTCGCAAGTCAAAAGACGGAAGCAACATACGTGACCGCTGACAGATGAATAAACAAACAGAATGTGGTCTACACACAGTGGAATACGGCTCAGCCTTACAAAGCAGGGAATTCTAACACCCGCCACACCATGGATTGACCCTCTGCAGTCATTATGCTGAGTGAAAGACGCCAGTCACAGCAGGACAAATACTTTTTCCCAAGTAAACCCATGTTTCCTGGTAGAGACTGGATGTGTTATATTTAAGGTAATCAGGAGTATTAAATACGTACACTCGCAGGATATGAAATCGACACGGAAACACCAGGCGCATATCTACACTCATGACGACCCATCGGGAAGAGACGGACCCAGTTACAACCGCATCAGAAGGAACCAAGTGCCAGGGAGGAAACCTAAGCGAGGAGGTGACAGACCTGCTATCTGAGGACGACAGGACACTGGGGACAGAAATGAAGGAAGACGCACAAGGATGGAAAGCTATTCTGTGCTCCTGGACGTGGAGGAATCGATCCTGTGACAACGTCGGTCCTGCCCAGAGCTACCTGCAGATCCCGGGACATCAGCACCCAACTCCCCACGACACTGTCGCAGAC
>NW_021917441.1:0-1103 GCF_006229205.1 Suricata suricatta | reverse complement strand
CCACCCAGGTGCCCCAGCAGGCATTTTTATAGCTATGTGGTAATCTTACCAGTAGAATTTGATATTCAATCAGAACTCATATTTATTGAGCATGGTCCTAGATATTAACATAGATTTTTTTTCTCATTTCTCATGTACCAAGCCAGTTATTCTTCAGATAAGTTTGTAAAAACCTGAGGGATGAGAGGCTTAATAATTCAAATTCAACTTTGTCCAGGTAATTCCAAACCAAAGTTTTCTTTTACACTAAAATGTCATATATTGCTGATAATTATTTTTGTATTCCATTTATACAGTACATACATTTGTATCTTACTCTTTTCTGAATTTATACTTAATATATTTTTGGAGGTAGAAATTTGAAAATAAAGAGCCATTCACATAATACTATCCACATATAATCAAATCTAAATCTGGTGTTATATGTGCATGTGTGTGTTGTATATATAGTTGTATGTTTGAATTATGTATCTATCTAGTCCTCTGTATTTGTGTCTTAGTTTGTTTTGTTTTTGTTGTTAAGCATACCCTTTCCTTTGGAAACAACTGTGGTTCTTTGAGGACTAGTACATTTTTCATTTTAGAGAGTGTTTTTCATGAAAATATGCCACACTCTTAACTGGCTCTACTCCTATAATAATGGTTGATTGACTCAAGGGTAGGCAACTGTCCTGTAATGCTTTCCTGGAATGTTTTCAGATAGAATTCAGAAGAAAAGTCCGCTATGGTAGAAATTGTGAAGGAAGAGACTTAGCAGCTGTCAATGACTATTTCTCCTACCAGGTTGAGAAAGACTGTATATATTGGAAGGAAAAAAGAAATCAGATCTATAAAATAGGGCTTAATTAATACTAAAATATACACTATTTAAAAATTTTGCCTTTGGCTGTGCATTTAATGTTGTATAAATAACAGTTAGATGTCATAAATAATCCACAGTTTTTGATATCATGGGAAAAATAATGTGAATGCACAAAGAAAAAAATGAATACATAAATATTACTTTATTTTAAAAATATAAATTCCTAAAATGTGACCAGAAGTACAACTGATGGAGTCTACCTAAAATATTAGACTTATTAAACATCTCATTTCGATAGGGA
>NW_021917440.1:0-1103 GCF_006229205.1 Suricata suricatta | reverse complement strand
GACTGGTAGACTAAAGCATCTTACCCTCCTCAGTGAGGATGGGCCTCATCCAATCAGTTGATGGCCAAGTCCTCCCTTAGGTAGGAGGGAATTCTTCCTGATGATCTTCAGACTGGGACATTGACTTTTTTCCTCCCTTTAGATTCAAACTGAAATGCTGACCCTTCCTGGGTCTCGAAGCTGCCACTTTCATACTAGATCTATGTCATTTAGCTCATGCCTCTCAGACTAGAGCAAACCCATCAGTTTTCTTGGATCTCTAGCTGGCTCAGTAGGCTCTGTGATTATGGGAGCTTAGTCCTTATAGTTAACGGTGCTGGAGTTCAGCTCCAGGAGGTCCAAAATTCCCTGAAAGATGGATGATGTTGGTGAAAAGGACAGATGAGAGAAACACAAGATTCTTTCTGATCAACAGGCAGGCATCTCTGCACTGACTGAGACTCAGCTTTATTTATGGTCAAATGTACAGGGGATAACACAGAAGAGGCAATTGCCTTAGACAATGATTTCTGATGATAAAACTCTTTGATAGATAACAATTTACCAGAACATAGATTTGTAGAAGATTCATGCATAATCTTTATCAGTAGTGATTGTTATATGGTATTAAATGCTAATCAGATGGGGCAGGAAGTTATCCTTAGCATTCAAATATAAGACAATGTTTCTAGCATAGCAAAGGCAAAAGTTAGTTCTTTGTGAGCAGGGGTCAATATCCTGTTTATGTCAGAAGCATAAGAAAAACAGGATTCTCAGGAAATGCAATGGTTGCTTTCATAATCACAAAAGAAGAAGTTCCTTTAGTAAGTTCATCCACAATATGCAATCAGCATGTATTAGGGCCAGAATAAGGGGACACATCACTCCAGATACCAATCAAAAAGGGGCCTGTTGGGGGGGGGGGGGTTGGTGCTCAGAAAAAACAACTGAGTTGGTCATCATCTGGTGGAAGGAGACCTTGCAAACCTGCCGTAACCTCACAAGGAGAATTCTCAACTTGTGAGTCAGAATGCCTCCCGTCAACAAATCCATTTAACCTTTTGAGGCATAAGAGCATATCCATCGAGTTTAACGTTGTATTATTCATTATCTTCAGTATTTTG
>NW_021917439.1:0-1103 GCF_006229205.1 Suricata suricatta | reverse complement strand
TTTCTAGCACAGCAAAGGCAAAAGTTAGTTCTCTGTGAGCAGGGGTCAATAGCCTGTTTACTTGAGAAGCATAAGGAAAACAGGATTCTCAGGAAATGCAACGGTTGCTTCCATAATCACAAAAGAAGAAGTTCCTATAATAAGTTCCTCCACAAGGTGCAATCAGCATGTATAACGGCCAGAATAAGGGGACACGTCACTCCAGATACCAATCAACAAGGTGCCTTGTGTGGGGGGGTTGGTGCTCAGGAAAAAACAACTGAGTGGGTCATCATCTGATGGAAGGAGACCTTGCAAACCTGCCTTAACCTCACAAGGAGGATTCTCAACTTGTGAGTCAGAATGGCTCCCGTCAACAAATCCACTTAATCTTTTCAGGCATAAGAGCATATACATCAAGTTTAACTTTGTATTATTCATTATCCTCAGTATTTTGAGATCTTTCTGAACAGAGACTAATGTACTACATCTCAGTGTGAATTCGGTGACATATATTGACATTTGATGTTCAATTATATTTTTCTAAATATGTCTTCAAAGTTACCTACTTTCATGCACTGTCTGGTGTACTTGGATATGAAAGCTGTGTCTCATTCATGATGTCATGATGTAGGATTTAAATCTCATGTGTTTTTTCAAGTATTGATGAAGGATCAAACACCACTTGTAAGCACTGCAATTCTCTCTTCTCTTTCTCTCTCTCTATGCTCTAAGATAGCTATGGAATTGAGCCTGTTGTGCGTTCCAGCTATAGGTGGGACACATTCTTTACTTTGTAATGTTTCTCCTCAGGAGAAAGTCTGCGATCTTAAGTAGGGTTGAGCAGTCATACAGATTTACCTACATTCTTTACATCTTACGTTTTTTTCTTCAGGATGAATTCTGTGGTGTAGAACGAAGCTTCAGCTCTAATTAACATGCTCTCCAAATTCTGTATATTTGCAACATCTTCCCTAGTATTTCTTCTCTGATCAGGAGTCAGGCTGTAGCAGTTCTTCGAAGTCTTGCCACATGCTGTCGTATTCAGTGGTTATTCTCCAGTATCAAGTTTCCAATGTGAAGCAAGGGGTGAACCGTCCACAAAACCTTTCTCACATTCTTCA
>NW_021917438.1:0-1104 GCF_006229205.1 Suricata suricatta | reverse complement strand
AACAGGAAGACTATCAGAAACTGGAGATGTTCACCTCATCTGCAAGAGTCTCTCTAATTTCTGAGTCGTTTTGTATTTTTTCTTTTTTCATATTGTTCAATTCCACAACATGGTGCAGCATTCACGTACGTCAGTTTTGTGAGTGTATTTGAATTGCTACAGGACACCCACTGGTTTTCAGAACCATCATGGTCTGTGTCGACAGAGGTATTTGTACTAAGTGTGGCCGACAGGGCCTGCCTTTTTAGTAGAAGACACATATTTGTAGTCAATGAGCCTGTAGGGAAGAGCAACTAGAAAATAGTATGTGGTTTTTTTCAAAGCATGGTAGCCCAGTTCCCCAAGCTGAAACTTCTGGTATTATTTGATGGCAGAATGCCTCAATGGCATGCCAACTTTTTATGAGAAAATAATTCTCTTGAAAGTTGATCTTGCAAACCTAAACTTGTAAGTTTGCTGTTGTCACTTTCTAATAAGTGTTACATGTTAATCTTCATCTTCTTTTGCTTTTCTTCCAGAGATATGAAGACTATGGAATGACTCCTCCATCAGGCCCATTGCCGAGGTAGAGTTTTTGGGAGAAAATGCATTAGGACTTCCTCACATCGACTGTTTTTTAAAATTTTGTAAACTCATTTCTCTTTGCTAATATGAGCAGATGCAAACCTCTGAGTTGTGTGTTCTCTTGAGTTAACCTGAAGAGGAGAAAAAAAGTTGAATTTTAAGTTCTGCTTCCACAAATGACAGGCTAGATCATTTGCTGAGGGCGTCTGGAAAAGCCAGACAAGATTAAAATAAAACAAAATAAAACCCACATAGCTAACAGGCGAGGAAGTGGTATGGGGCCAGGATCCAGGTTGTCCAGAGAAAGGAGCCCTGCCTTTTGGGTGAACTTTTCCCCAAGGGTGCCTGCTGATCCCAAAGGAGGTGACTGAGAAGCTGAGTAAGACTTGGGGCAGACTCCCGGGCCTTGGAGTCTTGAAAATTTGACATACCAGAACCACGCTTCGAGGGGACTTTGAGGCCCTAAATGAATCAAAATATATTTGAAAAGAAAAATGGCTGAATACCAATGATCTAAGCATCTGTCTCAATGTAAAAAAA
>NW_021917437.1:0-1104 GCF_006229205.1 Suricata suricatta | reverse complement strand
GCAGGCACATACCCTCTGACTCACAGATACCCTCTGACTCACAGTTCCGATATGAACAGAGTCCCCATGCTCAAGATGTGTGCAAGGATGTTACACTCAACATTGTAATAGCAAAAGATCAGTAACCACCTAAGTGTCCTCCAAGAGGAAAATGAATAGGCAATAACTTTGTGGTAGCTAACTACAATGGAATGCTATATACCCTATTAAAAATAAGCAAAGTAGAGCTATACATATCAATGGGTATAATTCCCCAAAACATAAATAGGAAGGAAGAAAAAAGTGACCAAAGAATATGTACACTATGATATATTTTATGTAAATCTTAAAACTGTGCAAAATAATGCCACATATTACCTATGGATGGCTTTATACCTAATAAAAGAGAGATGCAGGGAAATAACTATATTCAAGATTCTGTTACCTCTTTAAGGAGGTATACAGAGGGTTTCAAATATATCTGCAATGTTTTATTTCTTAAGCTGAGTTGTGAGTTCATGGGTTAAATACAATTTTTAACATTTTTATCTGCCTGAGAAATTTCATAATATTGCATATATGAACGCAAACTTCCAGAGCAAGCCCTACTGGGGATGAAACTTGGGAATCTGGGTTCTCATGCATGGCAAAGGTTGTCAAACAGCTATAACAGATCAAGTGAAATCTCCGAATGAATGGCAACAAGCCAGGCAGAGAAGGGTACAGCTTAAAACACTGTCTCTTGCTTTGTAAATAGTTAAAATTATGAACAAGAAAATTATGTTGTGCTTAATTTTGCTGCACAAAATAACAAACACTTAGTACAGCAAATGTAACATCTACTATTTTGCATTTTTTAGAGTTATGGGATAACAACACCTTTCAGGGACAGAAATTCAGCTAAAATAAGCTTCCTTTTCTTAGTAAATGAAAAATAATGATTCCAGGTGTGTCACAACAAAAAGGGAAAAAAAACCCACCAAACAGCCATTGAGACTTTTTGTCACTTCAAATTGCAGAGCTGCTCACTTCCTTAGTGACCTTAATTTGGATGTCACCTACTTCTGAGCTCAGGAAACAGGCAAGAAGAAACAAATCGTACCTTCCTCATATTCTCCGCATCTA
>NW_021917436.1:0-1104 GCF_006229205.1 Suricata suricatta | reverse complement strand
AAGGTTCAGGACAAGGTTCATACCCTGGTGCCTTTGCTGTGTCACTGAGTCCTCTAGATATTCAGTTTATTAATTCCATATCATGAAATTAATGACTGGCATTGGAGTTAAATTATTGATAAAGACCAAAAAATGAGGCAAGTGAAAACAAGATTGTTATCTTGACAGAAAACGAAACACGATGACAGGAAAAGTAAGAATTATTAGTCCTCTGTCAATAGCATTTACATTGATGTCACCATGATAATATGAACACAGAATATTGATATAATCAAAATTGTGATCCAACAACGTTGGGAGGAGGAAGCAATGCAAAGAGTACATGTGTAGGGAAGCAGCATGGGTAGATGCAGGCAGATAAAGGAGAGATTCATCTTCATCCTCTATAGGGAGAGGCAGATAATACCTAAGCTGGAGGTCAGAACTAGCAAGAAGATCATGGAATTTAGAGATGTGGGGGTCAATTTTAAAATCAGCTAAAGGGGGCACCTGAGTGGCTCAGTTAGTTGAGTGTCTGTCTTAGGCTCAGGTCATGATCTCGAGGTTCATGAGTTCAAACCCCACATCAGGCTCATTGCTGTCAGCAAGGAGCCCACGTCAGAGCATCTGTCCTCCTCTCTCTCTGCTCCTACCCCATTGCTCTCTATCTTAGAAATAAATAAACATTTTTACAAAATAAAATCAACTAAAAGAAAGAAGAGAAATCTGGGAAGAAAAGTCTGGGGGACTTCAAAGAGAATTGCTATTTTTTTACATGATAACTGTATAACCGTCTAGCTCTTTAAACTATATATATACATCATTGTGATAAAAGTAAAAGAAATAAAAATCACTTTTATGAAAACGTCTGAGGAAGAAAGGACAGGAACAGCAGGTGTGTGTCCAGTGGCCAAGTTTGGGTAACGCACTTCTTTTTAACGTGGGAGAACCCAGGAAAGTTTTAAGATCTGATGACCAGTAACATCAAGTATGAAAAATTGTTTTAAAAAATGAAGATGGTTGGGTTTCACAGAAAATAAGTAAAGTTGTTAGAATCTTCTTTTATCTTGGTCTCTCTGTCTTAATCTGTTTGTTTCTGTTTGTCTCCAGGCCTGGGTGGTTTGT
>NW_021917435.1:0-1104 GCF_006229205.1 Suricata suricatta | reverse complement strand
ACAAACCACCCAGGCCTGGAGACAAACAGAAACAAACAGATTAAGACAGAGAGACCAAGATAAAAGAAGATTCTAACAACTTTACTTATTTTCTGTGAAACCCAACCATCTTCATTTTTTAAAACAATTTTTCATACTTGATGTTACTGGTCATCAGATCTTAAAACTTTCCTGGGTTCTCCCACGTTAAAAAGAAGTGTGTTACCCAAACTTGGCCACTGGACACACACCTGCTGTTCCTGTCCTTTCTTCCTCAGACGTTTTCATAAAAGTGATTTTTATTTCTTTTACTTTTATCACAATGATGTATATATATAGTTTAAAGAGCTAGACGGTTATACAGTTATCATGTAAAAAAATAGCAATTCTCTTTGAAGTCCCCCAGACTTTTCTTCCCAGATTTCTCTTCTTTCTTTTAGTTGATTTTATTTTGTAAAAATGTTTATTTATTTCTAAGATAGAGAGCAATGGGGTAGGAGCAGAGAGAGAGGAGGACAGATGCTCTGACGTGGGCTCCTTGCTGACAGCAATGAGCCTGATGTGGGATTTGAACTCATGAACCTCGAGATCATGACCTGAGCCTAAGACAGACACTCAACTAACTGAGCCACTCAGGTGCCCCCTTTAGCTGATTTTAAAATTGACCCCCACATCTCTAAATTCCATGATCTTCTTGCTAGTTCTGACCTCCAGCTTAGGTATTATCTGCCTCTCCCTATAGAGGATGAAGATGAATCTCTCCTTTATCTGCCTGCATCTACCCATGCTGCTTCCCTACACATGTACTCTTTGCATTGCTTCCTCCTCCCAACGTTGTTGGATCACAATTTTGATTATATCAATATTCTGTGTTCATATTATCATGGTGACATCAATGTAAATGCTATTGACAGAGGACTAATAATTCTTACTTTTCCTGTCATCATGTTTCGTTTTCTGTCAAGATAACAATCTTGTTTTCATTTGCCTCATTTTTTGGTCTTTATCAATAATTTAACTCCAATGCCAGTCATTAATTTCATGATATGGAATTAATAAACTGAATATCTAGAGGACTCAGTGACACAGCAAAGGCACCAGGGTATGAACCTTGTCCTGAACCTT
>NW_021917434.1:0-1104 GCF_006229205.1 Suricata suricatta | reverse complement strand
TCCAACTCACAAACCACAAGAGCATGACCTGAGCTAAAGTTGGACACTTAACCAACTGAGCCGCCCAGGAGCCCCATTTTTTAAAAATTTATTTTATTAAGTAATCTCTACACCCAATGTGGGGCTTGAACTCAAGACCCAGAGATCTAGGGTCACATGCCCTACTGAGTGAGCCAGCCAGGCACCCTGATGTCACTCCCGTCATTAGGCTCTAAAAGACTGAGTTTCATCTTGCTAGTGGATTCTTTCTAGTAACTTCCTGGCTTGCATCCTTCAGTGAAGGCACCTGGCAAGGAAACAGGGGTTGGCCTCTGACCAAAAACCAGTGAGGAACTGAGGCCTCACTCAACAGCCTACGAGGAACTGAATGCCGGCAACACTCGCTGAGTGAACAGACCCTTCCCCGGTAGAGCCTCCAGATGAGACGGCAGCCCCGGGGCTGGTACCTTGAGAGCATCCAGCCAGAGGCCATGAAGCAGAGCACCCGGCTAAGCTATGCCTGGATTCCTGACCCACAGAAACCATGAGAAAATAAAGGCTCTTTCAAGCTACTAAGCTTTGGGGAAGTTTGCTTTGTAGCCATAGATAACTAAGATAGCACCCATTCTGTGTCGCTGCCTTCGGTAATTTCCATAGGCACCTCTCATCCATTAGTGCACCTTCCCATGGTCTTCCCCAGCCTGCTACTTCCCAGGGGATGGATGGATAAAAACTACACTTACCAGACTCCCTTGCTTCTAAAGTTCTGCCAACAAGATGAATTTGTGCAAGATTTGGAAAGCAGAATTTTTTTTGGTGGCAGTGGTGGCTGATGGGTAGGCTCTGGCAGACATGAGCTTCTCCAGTGACCACACTCTGTGTCCCATTCTCCACGTCTCAGTTCATGGGTGTAGGCTGTGGAGGGTGGATTCAATCAAAGCAGGGGTGAGGTGACCTGGAAACCACAAGTCCAGCAACGGCCCATGACACCTGCACCTCATCCAACACTTCTGTAAGAACCCACTTCATCATACTGAATACCTTCCTACAAAAATACTTAGACACATTTCCACTTCTTGCACTGAACTCTGCTTATAGAGTCATTCACTCATCAAGGCCCTGGGG
>NW_021917433.1:0-1104 GCF_006229205.1 Suricata suricatta | reverse complement strand
CCACAAACTTTCAGACCAAAGCACACACCAGTGCAAGATGTTATTAATAGGGGAATTGTTGATTGGAGGGCTGGGTTTACACAGAAATGCCCTACAATTTCTGAGCTATCTCTGTAACCTAAAAATGCTCTTTAAAAATTAAGTTTATTTTTTTTTTTAACTCTTTGAACCTGGGTCCCAACCAGAGAAATTCTGGAAATGGAGTTTTCCATAGCCTCTTGCCTCTTTGGGCAGGCAGGTCACTGTTGTTTTAGTGGTCACTCAAGCCTCCTTCTCTACCCCTGGTGCCTTTGCCCTGCCAACCCCCGCTGCCTCGGGCCCTCATATTGGCCCAGTACCATCTGACCTCACCTTGACTTTGTCTGAATTATAATCCTGTCATGGTAGCAGCCCTACTCCCATGTCCACTGCTGCCACCCTGGCCACTGGCAATGATCTTTGGTGGGGAGGACACTATCTCTTTCCCAAGAATACGGAAATAACAGACACTGAATGGGTGGCCCTAATTTCCTACTGAGGTCTTTGATACTCTTTTATTAGGCTTTAGCTATTAACAAGCTGCCCTTGGAATGAACTAAGGTGTCATGTGAGTGATCCTAAGCAGAATCACAGACAAAATACCCCTCTGTGCGGACACTAAGGCAATGATCAAGGAGAAAAATTATGTCTCTGCCTTCTTCCTGTCTCTGATATCCCCCGATCACCAAGAGTACCACCAAACACATGGCGGGCCTAATGTCTTCATGACAAGGTCCTGAGCGCTTCATAGTTAGCCACTTCAAAGCCC
This sequence comes from Suricata suricatta, assembly GCF_006229205.1. Taxonomy (NCBI): domain Eukaryota; kingdom Metazoa; phylum Chordata; class Mammalia; order Carnivora; family Herpestidae; genus Suricata; species Suricata suricatta. The sequence continues at coordinate 317 of NW_021917433.1, read as the reverse complement.
CTGAAACTGTTTTTCCCAATGGGATCAATGATTCTACATGAAATAGACTCCTAAGGAATCTGCCCGAGTACTCCAGGGGGCTCAGACACTAGAGTTCCCAAGTGCTGGTCCGCGACAACACTCTCATAATTCCAGAGCAAAACAAGAAAAACAAAGATTACGTACTGCATTTTTTCACAAAGCCAAACCTCAAAGGTAGAAGATTGTCTTTTGTTGTAGATTACCTCCCCCCTCCACGTAGGGAGAGGTAAGGGTAGTTAAGTGTCAGTTTGTTAATGAAATGATGATGACAGAAGACAGAAGTCATTGTTTAAAAG
>NW_021917432.1:0-1104 GCF_006229205.1 Suricata suricatta | reverse complement strand
TTTGGAACATACTTATTTCCCTGGTTTTCTGTTTCTTAAAGTGAATTTGCAAAGAAGATACCCTTAAGCTGTTGGCCCTGCTGTTTGTAAGACAACTGTGCAATTCTCTTGCAATCTCTTATTATTTGTTTAAAATGAAAAATGAGTTCAGGAGAGGCATTTCTGGAATACAGCAGGACAGGTGGTATCACTGCTGAGATTCATAAGTGTATTAGGTTGGTTGGCAGGGCTGTCTGCTTGTTTCAGGGTTCACGCATCTTCTAGGGTAGAAAGTGTGATGGTTTGGAGCTAAAAAGAAGGCCGTGCGAGTGGTGATAGATGCTAGCATGTCTGGGAGGGAGGGCGTTCCGCCATGCAGGTGATGCTTTTCTTTGTGCGTCTTGAAGGTACTGGGCCCTCAGTTTTACTCTTTTTTTTTTATGGTTTATTTATTTTTGAGAGAGAGAGAGAGAGCGAGTGAGCGAGCGAGCAGGGGAGGGGCAGAGTGGAGGAGGGACAGAGGATCCAAAGCAGGCTTTATGCTGACAACAGAGAGCCCCATGCGGGGCTCGAACTAACGAACAGTGAGATCATGACCTGAGCCAAAGTCAGAAGCTTAAAGAGGCGCCCCTTGTTTTTACTCTTTTGACCTTTTGTCGCGGTCTTGCTGCCTGTTCATAGGCTGTATCCGTGGCAAAGGGATGAGAATGTGTAGCTGTTCTATTACAGTGCACTGCAGCCAACAGCTCGCTGATGTGGGGTTTGTTAAAATGCCTTTTGGATTCACTTATCCTTTAGTAGTCCTTGAGCCTGTGTTCTGTATCACAGTAGGAAACTTTAGTGTCAGCAGTGTTGTCTGAAGTTTTAGGAATTTTGGTCGTAGGCGGGCCAAGTGCGGTGTCTGTACAAAGAAAGTTTTTCATTTCAGAGAATATGATGATGGCATACAAAATGGCCGCTGTATCATGCTGTGCATCTGTGCCTGGCCGTGGGTCAGATGGTGGCCCCGAGGGAGAGTTGCCTTTTTCCTTGTACAACAACAGCATCTTTTTGCCAAATGCTCCACTCAGTTGGGATGCCTTTTCCTAATTTCCTCAAAAAGTACCATATAGTCCAGTGGTAGCA
>NW_021917431.1:0-2185 GCF_006229205.1 Suricata suricatta | reverse complement strand
GCATGCGCTATGCGTTATGTATAGTACGTCTTCCTCAAGTCATCTGCCCATCGGGATTGTGGGGATTCAGGAAGTTTCTTCAAGGGGGAAAAGAGAAAGAAGAAGGGGCCAACTTCCAAATATCCCCAGGCGCACTTTCTCTCTTTACAGGGTAAACTCCACTCCAGTTTCCACCTGCTTTTTTCACTCACTCACCACTGCTTTCCAATAGGAAAAAATAAATTCCCTTATTATCTCTAGGGCTTATTTTCATCCAACTACTTTGTTCTGACCAGAACCTGATCTCCACGGTCAACCTTTTGCAGGGAACTTTGTAGGAAATTGAAGCCCTCCACTGAAATCAATTAGCAAGCACTCGTGGCTGGGAGCAGAAGGACAAGCTTGGGCTGAGACTTGGCCTTCAGGCGACAAGCAGAGGCCCTAACAGAGAGGAGAGCACGTATGAGGTCATATCACCCCGAGTCTGAACCGGGTTACCGAGGGGCCGCTGGTGTCTGACAGCAGAGCCTGCTCTAGATCCTTGATGGTTTCTTGAACCATAGTCTAGATGGTGAGCCATGCGAAATGGCCACTTCCGACTGTAGTCTGACTTTTAAAAACATAAAGGTAGAAAGTTCAACCAAATGGTCTCATATAGAATGTGGGCTTCAATCCTTCTTGAGCATTTTTGATCTTTTTTTTGCCCCAATATTTATTTTTGAGAGAGAGAGAGGCAGAGGGAGGAGACACAGACTCTATCAGCAAAGAGCCTCACACGGAGCTCAAACCCACGAACTGCGAGATCATGACCTGAGCCACAGTTGGACCTTCAACCGACTTGAGCTCCCCCAGGAACCCCCAACATTGTCTCATCTTTACAAAGTCCTAGAGCTAAAGAAACGTTCTCTATGTTGTTTAATAGATAGATTGACAGGAGGAACACCGCCTCTGAGCGTCACAACTCTAGAAGGCAAAGCTAGGCGAGCAGTCCCATGGACAGCGTTCTGCCTGAGCGGGGAGGACCACGCAGTGCGGCTGGAGCTGCATGTGTCAGACGTCACCATTCACACCGATTACTGATGGCTGTGCTTTCTCTAAGGCAGGGGCTGATTGTTGTGACGTCTGAATGTCACCATCCTGAGATGGCTTTAATAAAACCATGTGGATTTAGTGTGGCCGGATTTAGCAGAAACAAAAAACTAAATGAATAAAAATAGGATGCCCACTTAAATTAGAATTTCAGGTAAACAACAAACACTTTTTAGTATAAGCATGTTTGGCCTCCTTTATAATTACTGCATGAAACGTATTTATACTAAAAATCATTTGCCATTGATCTGAGATTCCAATTGACCTGCAAAATTGACCTGGCAAGTCCATGGTCTCCTTTCGGTGCTGCCAAAGAGGAAGGCTCTGGAAGGCCACGCTAATAGCGAAATGGGCCTCCAGTTTGATGTTCATGATTCCATCCCTGGGAGAAAGCAGGCATACCCCGCTGGACGGCCAAGTTCATAAGCCACTTGGAGAGTGGACGCTTATAAAGAAAGTCTTCCTTTTGAGAGCACCTATAAAAATAATAATTAGCTTTATCGAGAGCTTTGTATGTGAGTATGCTCTACAATTATTCCTTTGTTAATTGCCACAACATCCTGTTGAGGTTGCCAAATATTTCTATTACTCTAATTTTGCAATGAGGTAAACAGGAACAAGAGGAAGAGACTGACTCAGCGGGCAGCCCCGCAGTCTGGGAGAGGCAGGCAGGACAGAGCCCCGGAGGGCCTCCCATCCTGTGCTGCCGGTCTGCAGGAAAGCGTGCGCTAGAGCCGGGCCTAGCAACAGAAAAGCCCAAATAAAATCTGACAAGGGGAATCAAGAACGTTCATGGACTGCCTGGAAACACATTCTGAACAGCTCCCTTGCCAGTAACCGAGTAGTAGAAGACTTTGCCAAAGGAAAAGAGGCCCTAGCAATGAGGTCGGCAAGGTGGGCACTGGCCAGATGTGGCCGGGGCTGTGTCCCAAACGGCCTTGCGAGGTGGATGGAGTTAACTTGGCGCAGAGAGAATGCACACATCTTTCAAGGACAGACTTATTAACCAGAGTCATGCACTGACCAATTTCAACCAGGAAGCTACCTTGCGGATTGAAGTAGGAACCGGAGTGCCTGACATCAGGGTCCTCCCCCAAACCCACCCTCCCTGTCCTGC
>NW_021917430.1:0-1104 GCF_006229205.1 Suricata suricatta | reverse complement strand
CTGTGTCACAATTTCCTGTAACTCCCCCTTCCCAAACCCCATAAAAACCCTGCTCAGCCCTTGTTTGGGGCTCTCAGCACGGATCCACTGCGCTGGTGAAGTCTGTGAGCACGAGCTTATAAGCCCATAATAATAAATGTCCTTTGCTTTTGCATGCGTGACTCGGTCTCCCTGGCATTCTCTGTTTTCTGGGGACGAATTGAAATCTTGGGCAAAACAAAATGTCATAATTTTTCAAGGATTGTTATTCTTTTAGAAAGAAACTACATGCATGCATGCACACATTTACACACACACACACACACACACCTGGTAAATATTCCTAATTTGTTTAGCCATAAAGAAAAACTCAACAAAACCAAAGATCTTATTAGAGTTGCTACATAAGTGGTTTATCCATGTGATATTTTTCTCGTAACTTGTTTTGTATGGAGTCCCACCAGTTATACATTCTATCAGGAAGGTATTGTACAAGAGTTGGAGAGAAGTCAACTGTTCTTGTACCGCTTTTCTTTTATCTTGGGCTTTTCTTCAATTATTCCAGAAGAACTCACACCAATAAATTAAAGGTTGACCTTCTTAAATTTCCATTAAGTTTATTATTCTTACAACAAAATCATTATCAATAAGACCTGAGTACTTATTCTGAAGAGTGTTCCCCCAACTTTCAAGATTCTAGACAGTCTCATTACACACAGTATGACATAGTTTATTCAAAGAGAACAAGATTTTTAACATTGATTAAAACATACAACATAATTAAAAATGGCATGCTTTCTTCTGCTTCTATTAATTGCTGCCCAACTTATAATTTAGTTTCTGTCTTTCAGACATATCAGAATTACAAGGATTGAAAGAAAAAAAACTCACTACAGATAAATTGATAAAATATGCATCTGGGGAATTTTTTTTAAGTATTTATAGTATTTCTAGGAAGTCTATACTGATATGTATCTTCTATATTTCTAACATTTATTTTTTTGTTAAATATTTATTTACATTAAAATAGTCTTTATATTGCTATGAATAAGTATTCTGTTTATATAATTATATGTAATGGAACTATATAAAATTAGTTATTACTATCTTGAATTTTTTTTAAGT
>NW_021917429.1:0-1104 GCF_006229205.1 Suricata suricatta | reverse complement strand
GACAGGTTTGTGTGTGTGTGTCTCTCTCTCTTTTTACTTTGGCTCATTTATTTTTTGAACTCCACATATGAATGAAATCAGATGTCTTTCTCTATCTGACTTATTCACTTAGTATCATACTCTCTCACTCCATCCGTATTGTTACAGATGGCAAGATTTCTTTATTTTATGGCTGAATAATATTCCATTGTGTATGCATACCACATCTTTTTTATCCATTCATCTATCAGTGGACACTTGGGCTGCTTCCATACTTTGGCTGTTGTAAATAATGCTGCTGTAAACATAGGGGTGCATGAATCCCTTTGAATTAGTGCTTTTGCATTTGCGGGGTAAATACCTGGTAGTATGAATACTAGATCGTAAAGTAGTTCTATGTTTAATGTTTTAAGGAATCTCCATACTATTTTCCACAGGGGTTGCCCTAGTTTGCATTCCTATCAGCAGTGGAAGTTAGTTACTTTTTATCTACATCCTCACCAACACTTGTTGTCTCTTGTGTTTTTTAATTTTAGCCATTCTGACAAGTATAGGTGGTATCTCATTATGGTTTTGATTTGCATTTCCTTGATGATGAGTGATGCTGAGTATCCTTTCATGTGTCTGTGGGCCATCTGGATGCCCTCTTTGGATAAATCTCTGTCCATATCTTCTGCCCTTTTTGTAAATTGGATTATTTGTTTTTTGGATGTTGAGTTGTATCAGTTCTTTATATATTTTGTATACTAACTCTTTACTGGATGTGTCATTTGCAAATATCTCCTCCCATTCAGCAGGTTGTCTTTTAGTTTTACTGATTGCTTCCTTCTCTGTGAAGAAGATTTTTATTTAGGTGCAGTCCCCGTAGTTTTTTTTTTTTACTTCACTTCCTGTGCCTTAGGAGACAGATGCACAAAGATGTTGCCACAGCCAATGTCCAGACATTTCTGCTTGTGCTCTCTTCTAGGATTTTTGTGTTTTCAGATCTCACATTTAGGTCATTAGTCTATTTTAATTTATTTTTGTGTATGGATTGAGGAGGTGGTCCAGTTTCCGTAGAGTTTTCAGCCCTACTCCCCATTCTCCAAAGAATGAAGAGAGGCTGGAAATACATCTAATAACTGA
>NW_021917428.1:0-1104 GCF_006229205.1 Suricata suricatta | reverse complement strand
TGGAGGCGGCCACTGCATGGATTGAAGAGGCAGAGAGAATAGGTGAATTAGAAAACATAGTTACAGAAAAAGAGGAAGCTGAGCATAAGAGAATTGATCCAGGAGCATGGAAGGAGAATTCGAGACATGTTTGGTACAGTGTATCATAGCAATTCCTAAAGAAGAAGAAAGAGAAAAGGGTCCTGAAGGGGTGTTAAAACAAATTATAGCTGAGAACTTCCCCAATTTGAGGAAGGAAATAGATATTGAAATCCAAGAGGCACTGAGAACTCCCCTTAGACATAACGAGCTTTGGCATGATATACCATAATGAAATTGGCAAAATACAAAGATAAAGAGAGAATTCTGAAAGCAGTTAGGGATAAAAGGGCCCCAAATACAAAGGGAAACCTATCAGAGTGGTTACACACCTGTCTAATGAAACTTGCCAGGCCAGAAAAGAATGGCAGGAAATCTTCAATGTGATGAAGAAAAAAAATGCAGCCAAGAATCCTTTATCCAGCAAACTTGTGACTCAAAATAGGAGGAGAGGTAAAGGTGTTCCCAAATAAACAAAAATTGAGAGAATTCATGACCACCAAACAAGAAATCATAAGAGGGACTCTATGAGGGAAATGTTGCAAGGAATACAAGGTTCCAGAGACACCACTGCAAGCATGAACCCTACAGAGGACACAATGAATATAAACCCATATTTTTCAATAATAACATGGAATGTAAATGGACTGAATGCTCCAATCAAACACCATAGGGTAGCAGAATGAATAAAAAACCAAATTCTATCTATTTGCTGTCTATAAGAGACTCATTTTAGACCTGAACACACCTTCAGATTGAAAGTAAGGGGATCAAAAAATCTCTATCATGAGACTGGAAATCAAAAGAAAGCTGGAGTAGCCATACTGCTATTAGACAAACTGGACTTTAAAGTAAAGGCAGTAACAAAAGATGAAGAAGGACACTATATAATAATTACAGGGTCTCTCCATCAGGAAGGGCTAACAATTATAAATATCTACGTGCTGAATTCGGGAGCACCCAAATGCATAAAACAATCACAAACAAAGATAATCTTATTGATAAGAATGTGCTAATTGCAGGGAT
>NW_021917427.1:0-1104 GCF_006229205.1 Suricata suricatta | reverse complement strand
GAAGTGAAGAGACCAACAGTTCCTGACCTTGGGAACTTCTGTTCTAGCAGGGCTGAGCTGGTGTGATGTAATGTGTAGCTGCTGCACTTAACATTTCCATGTAGCGGCTAAAACCGAATGTTTTTTACTTAGCTCCCAGGTTTGCAAGTGAGGAATTCAGAAAAGTCTAGATGGGGCAGGTCTGGCTTGAGGGTAGTTCTGTCATGTGCTTCTGATTCCATTACTGGGGGCCTGCGGTCCGAGAGTTTGTCAAGGCCGGGCGGGCGAGATGCTTGCTCACGTGGCTGGCAGTCGAGGCTGGTGCCTGCCTGGGTCCTTCTAGCATTTGGTCTCGGGGGTCTGGCCTCTCCCATGGTGGCTGGCTTCCCTGTGAGGGGCAAGCTGTCAGAACCAGGGGCAGGGGTGCGGGGGAGCTGTAAGGCTGTTCCGATCTAGCCTTGGACATTGCCCAGCGTCCCTACTACTGTGTTCTCCCGAGTCACTGGGTTGACTCAGGTTTGAGAGGAAGGGATGGGTCACAAACCCCACCTCTCCATGGGGAGTAGTGTTACAAGAATTTGCAGACACATCTTGCACACATGACTGTGCGCTTTTGCATTTGGACCGTATTGGAGCCACATTCGAGATGAGGCCTGCTACGTGCTGTTTTTCTCTAGAATCCCCAGCACACCGGGGGCTCTAGAGAGCAGGTTTTCTCCCGAGGGATGGTGCAGAAAGGGAGTGCAGGCACAGCAGCCCCTTTAGGGATGGTATTCTAAGACTGTGGTCACCAGTGTATTCCCTGAACCTGCTACAACTGCTTCTACCTGTAACCTGGCTCACGTTCTGGAAATGACGGAAACCAGGCAACAAAGTAAGCCAATGCATAGGCTTCACCAGGGCCAGAAAAATAAGCCAGAGTTTATGTTCTGCTGATGACAGAGTATGAGAAGCTGTCTTCATTCGCACAGGAGGGCTCACCTGTTGTTTGTTTCCTCCTTTTCTGCAGCCTCAAGAAAGGGAGGTGGTGATGGAGCGCACCTCTTCTGGAAGCGACTGGTCTGATGTGGACGAGGTCTCCACGGTCCGGTTCTCTCAGGAGGAGCCCGGCTCGCTCAAACTGCC
>NW_021917426.1:0-1104 GCF_006229205.1 Suricata suricatta | reverse complement strand
CTGATTCCTTAGAGGGCATGCTGGCAATAGGTGTCAGTTTAAAAGTGTACCTATCTTTTTGTTTTTTAATGTTTATATGTTTTTTGAGAGAGGGAGAGAGTGCATCTGTGTGAGCAAGGGGAGGGGTGGAAGTAATTAACTAAACAACACAAAAACCATATTTTTATTTCCATGTCCAAATTTGAAATCAAATTAAACTATGTAAATTAAATTATTTGGTATTTTTAAATATAACCCCAAAAAGTGTGCCTATCTTTTGCCCATTAATTCCTCTTCAGAACTTAAGAGAAAAAAATAATAAGAAGGCACCTTAGGACTTTGGTACTATTGGATGGAAATTTATAAAAAAATTTTTTAAATGCTTTAAATTTTTTTAAAGTTCTTATTTTAATTCCGGTTAGTCAACATACAGTGTAATATTAGACTCTGGTGTACAATACAGAGATTCAACATTTCCATACAACACCCAGTGCTCATCATGACACGTGTATTCCTTAACCCCCGTCACTTTTTCTTTTAAAGCATTTTAAAATGTGAGAAAATGCTCATATGTTCAGTGTGGAAAAAACAGAACTTACTAAATGAATTAACTGTTCTCCTAATGATTAGCAGACACCTTACCGCTAAAGGTTATCTAGATGTTATGGACTGAATTGTGTCCATTTTTAAAATAAAATACTAAAATATATACCCATTAAAAATATTTGAAGGAAATATTTCAAAATCACCATTTTTAAAATAAAATACTAAAATATATACCCATTAAAAATATTTGAAGGAAATATTTCAAAATATGAAACTATGAATAAGTTATTGTCTTATGTCTTTCATATTTACATATGATGCTAAAATGAACATGTCATTTTTATTTTTAAGTGAAAAATAAGAGTATAATTCTTAAACCATTTCATGGAATTGCTCCCTGATTCCTTAGAGGGCATGCTGGCAATAGGTGTCAGTTTAAAAGTGTACCTATCTTTTTGTTTTTTAATGTTTATATGTTTTTTGAGAGAGGGAGAGAGTGCATCTGTGTGAGCAAGGGGAGGGGTGGAAGTAATTAACTAAACAACACAAAAACCATATTTTTATTTCCATGTCCAAATT
>NW_021917425.1:0-1104 GCF_006229205.1 Suricata suricatta | reverse complement strand
TAATGGAGGACCAGGGGGAGGGGAAGAGGGAAAGAGAGTTGAGGAGAGAGAGGGACACAAAACTTGAGAGACTATTGAATACTGAAAACAAACTGAGGGTTGAAGGGGAAGGGGGAGGGGGGAGGGAGGTGGTGGTAATGGAGGAGGGCGTTTGTGGGGAAGAGCACTGGGTGTTGTATGGAAACCAATTTGACAATAAACTAAAAAAATAAACTGTGTCTTCTATAAGCAGTATATAGTTGAGTCATTGAGTTATTTTTAAAAAAATCAAGCCTGCTAGTCTCTATCTTTTAATTGGAATGTTTAATTCATTAACATTTAATGTAATTATTGATTTAGCTGGATTTATGTTTCTATCTTGCTATTTGTTTTCTGTTTGTTTTTATAAAGAACTGCATCTGAATAGGAAACTCATAGATAAAAAGCTTCTAATATTATTTGGAAATGTTTTAGATTATTTTAGCTGATGAAGTAAGGGGTCTTTCTGATAACTCTCAAGTGTTTCCAGGTAAGCCGTCTGAATTTTTTCCTGGGTCTTAATTATTTACACTTAGACCATTTTCAGTTTTTACCTCCATAAATGATATCTCAGAGGCCATCTTTACCTATGCCCTGTTTTGGGCTGATGTAATAGAATTGAGTCCCAGAAGGAAGATCATTGAGTCAAAGAGTATTAAACATTTGTACAATTAATTATACGCATTATTGTGTTGTTTTCCATATGGGTTGGTACCATGCAACTGGCAATGCATGAGAGTATCAATTTTTTCACACCTGCACTAGCATTGGATAATATTTATTTTAAAAATCATTTAATTTCCAAATTTAATTATGCCATAACTTCTGAGATCATATTTAGTATATCTTAAAAATTTGATGATCTGTAAAAACTTCCAAGACTGTGAATAAAAAACATCTTATTTAATATGCAGAGTTTTGAAGAATGTTCTTATGCAGGCAGAGCAAAAAATTGTGGAGAAGATCCAGGGAGACTAAAGAATTCCCTGGTTGATTTCTGAGGAACACAATTGTCACTTAATAGATCGCTGTACCCTCTCTTCTTCAAAACCTCATAGCAAATCTATATTCCATTTCATTCTAATG